>NW_027178887.1:0-3041 GCF_019968985.1 Porospora cf. gigantea B | reverse complement strand
GAAATCCCATTCACCGGTCCCATTTTGAACTAATGCTGGCGGCAGTGAAGGAAACCGGCTGCAAACGCTTACTCCTCTCCCCAACGGCCGGTCCCACACAATCGGGAGACGTCCCGCTGGTGATCCGCGTGAAGTGCTACGAGGCTGTCCTGTCGGAATTCCCTCCTGATATCGAGGTAGACTTGGTGTTATTGCCGTTGGCTATGAGGATGGCTGGTCCGAGGGAAGCTGTGTGGCATGCCTTGATACGGAAGAACTATGGATGCACCTTTTTCGTCGTGGGCCGAGACCACGCGGGGCCATCAACACGAAACAGCTTGGGCGAGTCATTTTATGGCCCATACGAGGCACAAGAGGTCCTTGCAGGCGTTGCAGCAGAAGCTGGAATTCGACCATACTTCGCGAAGAACGTCGTCTACTGCGGGAAGGAGCTGGGGTACTTACAAGAGGACCAAGCACCGCAAGATGCTCCCCAATACCATATATCTGGAACCAAGCTGCGGGAAATGCTCGCATCGGCAGCCGCTGTCCCAGAATGGTTTTCCTTCCCTAAGGTGCTTCAGACATTGAGGCAGACTTACAACAACAGGGGATTGTGCGTCTACATCACAGGCCTTCCGTGCTCTGGCAAGTCCACAATGGCTCTCTATCTGCAGGCACAAATGCAAGAGGCATCAAGTAGGCCGATAACCGTGCTGGACGCTGATATCATCCGACAACACCTGTCCAAAGGGCTGGGATTCTCTCGCGAGGACAGGTCAGACAACGTTAAACGAATTGGTTATGTCGCTTCCGAGATTGTGAAGCACGGAGGCATCTGCCTTGTCGCAAACATCGCTCCTTACTCCCAAGATCGTGCGTTCAACCGCAGATTGATCTCTGAGCAGGGCGTCTACATCGAGGTTTACCTGTCCACGCCTGTAGAGGTGTGTGAGACCCGCGACGTGAAACACTTCTACAAACGAGCCCGAGATGGAAAAATCCCAAACTTCACTGGAGTTTCTGGTGTTTATGAGATACCGCTGGACGCCGACGTTACAGTCGATTCTAGTTCGCACTTGGCAGAGAATGGACAAGCAGTGATGGATCTCCTCCGCACACGGGGTATATTTTGACACTTTTAATCCGTATGAATGCTCCTCCGCTTTTGGATAGTAGATAGATAACAATGCTCCTTCGCTTTTGGATAGTAGATAACAATGCTGCTCCGTATGAATACGATTCCATTTCTGAAGGAAAAAGTGGACAACAATGTTGAAATGTCATGCTTGTTTCTTTGTTCACAAAAAACTAATTGTTTCCGCAACATGCCACGCACCAGGCGCAAATATCCCCTCGCGCGATCCAGCCATGGGGCAAGCTTCTCTGTTAGTAGTTGGGTGTGGCTGCACCCAGATCGCTGTGTCTTGTGTTAGTATGCTTTGTGTGCGCCAAGCTCGGGCAGAGTGATTGAGGAAAAAAAAATTATTCAGGTGATTCTGAGAACCGATTTGTTATTAAAAAACCCTCCATTCAGTGTACTTATAATACTCTCCAGACGGGATGATTAGGCTGCGAGATTAATTTTCCCAAATAAAACAGCTTGTTATTGCTGGTGTGTGTGAGAGTTTTATGGCACCCACAGACCCTGTTGTGGGATCGTCGCTTCGGTAGCGGTGCGTCGTGCTCGTTCCAATTTATGTTTTTCATTTTCATGTACACTTTATGTAACACATTCATCTGAAACACTTTCAATCTCCTGTTGGTTCAGATGACGTGCGCAAGTTGAGGCCTTTTCCTGGAAAGGGTTCTCCTTGTGTCCTTTGCTGAGGTATCGCCGTCCTTCCATCTAAGTAGAGGCCAACCTCAGTTTCATTTACGTGTGGTTCTACTGGTTCCAAGTTAGACCGTTCGACACTTGATGTCGTTGCGGCAATGGGCTTCTTGCTGCCGTCAATCTCTACGCCCAGAGGGTCTGGATCTTTTGACCTCTTTACATCCTTCTCAAACTCTCTGCGTTGTATGATAGTGAAAGTGTTTCAGGTTGTTTCAATAAGTTCGTGTGCGATGAGAATGTTTAATCTTGAGATGTGGAAGTGTTTCGAGTGAACGTGTTCATGAAGTGTGCGTGTATGAATAAAACAAGAGAATAACCGAAAACAACATGCAACGATACTGGAGCGACGATCCCACAATAATGGTGGACGACATGGGTACCGAGCGGGATACTGCTCAGATGGACTTCCCGTGCCTGATCATGAGATCATTGCGTCTCAGCTTGAAAGAAGAAATGTCTTCTTGAAGGAGGTAGGGCAGGTCAAAGACTTCAGACCTACCTCCGAACGTGACTTTGAAAATTGGGTCGACGAGTGTTGCCCCAAGTGAAGAAGTTCCAAATTAGCCCTATTCTCTTTCGTGAGATCTGGGTGAATGCGGCCCAGAAAGGCTGGCGGTAGAGATGCGTAGGGTTGACCCCAATCAACCCTATGAAGATATGGTCGATCAGGTGGCACTGATCCTGTATCCGACTTCCCGTTTTCCGCCACTGTGCGTAAGTGTGAGCGTGTGTAAAAAATCGTCAGTGTGGCGTACGTGTTCTTCGCAATGGCGGGGAGGGTCCCGCTGTTACACTAATCACTCGAGTGCAAATGAGTTGACACAAAGAGGATAAGTTAAGAGAATGCAAACACCCATTAACTTGAAGTCTTGAGAGGACAAAACGGTTAAAAGCATATGCCTGCGACACTCCCACTCTCTCTTGGATGGGCTTAAAGCCCTTGATTCGTCGAAATTTCCAAAAACGGTCGAAATTCTCGAACTATACCTCACTTCAACCTTCCACAATTTCCAGCTCTCGGAAGGCTCGATGCTTCAACTGAAAATTTTTCAAAATTCTCAATCGGAAATCCTGGGGCGGATTCAGCTGGTAGAACCCGAATTTGAGAGAACGGAACCTTGAACGTTGATGAGCCGTCCGTAACTTCCGCTGACCATTTGAAAGTCCTTAGAACCGTAAAAACCACTGGCATTGGGTCCAAAGTTATCTTCGCATCTGGTGACAT
>NW_027178886.1:0-23961 GCF_019968985.1 Porospora cf. gigantea B | reverse complement strand
CGTTTGAGCCTACGCGCGCTGCTTATCACGGCGGCAAATCCACAGATCCCAGCGATTGGAACACATCTGCAAATGAGTTTGTACCTGGCAGCAGCTTCGATGAGAGTCGAGATGTCTCTGTCGAGACACCGGTACCGAGTGCTAAGAATTGTTGGATGAAGCGGAGTGGTGCAGCCATTGTTGGTGCGGCCAAGGACGATACTCCTGTACCTCGGAAGGAGAAACAACGCGAGAGGCTACAGAGGCCTAAAGAGCCTCGCAGCGAACAGTTTGAGAAACACCGCAACTTCGCGCCAGAGAAAGCCCCCAATAGGAGCTTCAGGCGAGATGATTGCAATCCGGAGGTCAGCTCCGGTCGAGACCGTGACAGGTTCCCAAGTCGGGGGGGGAAGGAGTTTTCAGGCGGAAGAGGCCAGAAAAGACATCCCCCTACGCCAACGGTCCAGCCGCCTCCACAGCCTGCGGTTTCCCTCCCTCCTCCCATGTACTCTCCAATACCCCCGACGTTTTATCCTCCTCTAGAGCCAGTCGTAACTCCGCTGCCGATGGAGGCCGCGGTCCCCGAAAAAATGCAACCCTCATTGTATCGACTTGAGAAGGATGAACGCGAACGCCTGGATCGTTATCGAATCGCGAACGTCGTGTACGA
The DNA here is from genome assembly GCF_019968985.1 of Porospora cf. gigantea B. Lineage (NCBI taxonomy): Eukaryota > Apicomplexa > Conoidasida > Eugregarinorida > Porosporidae > Porospora > Porospora cf. gigantea B. The sequence goes on along the minus strand of NW_027178886.1, from coordinate 23,312 downwards.
CTTTGAAAGACCTGCGATGGTGGAAGTCCCCAGGTCTGCCGAACCTACTACGTCGACCGTACCTGCCGAAGCTACGATGCCGACTGAAGCTTCGATGCCGACTGAAGCTTCGAGGCCGACTGATGCTACTGAGGCCAGAAAGCCGACTGATGCTACTGAGGCCAGAAAGCCGACTGAAGCAAGAAAGCCAACTGAAGCAAGAAAGCCAACTGAAGCCAGAAAGCCAACTGAAGCTACTAAGCCAACTGAAACTAGAAAGCCAACTGAAGCCAGTAAGCCGACTGAAGCTGGTAAGCCGCCTGAAGCTGGTAAGCCGACTGAACTGAACGTGCCAGCGCTGGAGGCGCCTGTGCGGCTCGAGATCATACCTGAACCAGTTATACCCTTAACGGCGGTTCCCAAGGTAGTCGAGTCACCTGGACGCCCCGTTGACGTGAAACTGTCCCCTGTGATTTCTCCTCAAGGAAAGGTGGAAACCTGCGAATCTGCACAACTTACAGAGCTAGGTGTCGTTGCCTTATTGAGGTACCGTCGAGCTGTACCAAATGACGACGAGTACGCTCAAGAGTTGTTCAAGAATCGCCCACCAATCATGTCAGATAGTTCCTTCACCCAGTCCACGGCCTGGCCTCAAAGTCCGATCAATTCTCGGAACGGCATGAGTCGTGAGGACTCTTTCGCTCGTAGTAAACCCTCGAAGCCACAGAAGCCCCGAGTAAACAATAACAGAGACAGGCCCAAGCAACGACAGGCAGGACGCTCGCCAGTTTCCGGGCCCGTAAGGTCATCAGCACCGCCGGCCATTGTTGATCCGAAGCTGATGGACGACGAGCTGAGGCACAAGAAGATCAGGGCGACCCTCAACAAAGTAGGCCGACATCTCACCTGTCACGCAGCTATCTCGCACGAATGTAGCTCGCATATACAACAAGATCCAGGACCTTATCGTCGTCAGCGGCGACGTCGATTTCCTTCTAGACTTCCTCATATCGGCTGCGTTTAACCAGCATGAGATGGTGCCCTTGTATCTCGCCCTGGTTCACAAGTTAGGTGTTCGTTCCGGAACGGACGAGACAGCGGTCCAGAACTTCAAACGACGGTTCCTCACCGCCTTTCAGTTGGCTTTTGAGAGCCTAGTCCAGAGCATCATGACAATGGAGGTGGATCTGGAGCACGAGAAGTTGGTGGAGCTGCAACTCAGGCACAGAAAGCGGCTCATTTGCGTGGCGAAGTGTGTTGCCTGTGCGCTCGTGTCGAAGGTGCTCCCTAGGAAGGCTATTTCGCCAGTCATCGTGACGCTTTGGGATTCCTACACCAATCATTCGGTGGACCCACGGTTGCGATCTTTCCTGGCGGACTCGATCACAGAGTTTCTCCTGTGCTTCGATTTTAGCAGGACCGACGAGCTGAGCTCATTCGTACTGAAGATCAAAGAATACGTAGAGGATTCTAGCAATGCAGTAAACAAGCGGGAACAGCTTGTGTTCAGGGACCTCTTTGATAAGCTAGGCTCCGGCAGTAGGTCCCCCGACGATACGTCGATTCGAGTTCTGTATGGTGTGATGGAGGACCTAAAGGAGTGCTAGTATCGCCACCAATCGTGCTCTGCGCTTAGGCGGGTGAGTGCTTCTAGGTACGTGTCGCAATAGCTCTTGATCTTGCCCCCACTGAAGATAGCAGTGTTAATCTTTCCCCCGCAACTGACTGTGCTCTTGGTCTTGTCTGTCAAATCCCACGTCTGAGGGTTTTTTGCCTGTGTCAAGTCGTATGTCCGCCCACATCTAGGTTATGCTCAGCCAACCAGACCTCGTACGTGCTGCTATCGCATCGGCAGCTGTATGGGTAGTCGATTGCAACCATGCTCCCGAGCCAAAACACGGCGTTGTCTCCGTTTGCATGGATGCCCAGATTTTGCCCCAGGGCGGGGACTAAACAAAGCGCTATGCGAATCATATGATTTGTCACGAAACACGTGTGACTGACAGATGTGTGTTTGAACTGTAATACAGCACTACGCATGTAAGAATTTCCGATTTTTCCAGACATGCTCGCGCTTCCGCTTTCGTTCGGTGGTCCCGCCGAAGTCTTGTCTGGCTTCAGCCTTGTACCTGGTGTGCGACTTGAACCCGCTGGGCGAGCCTTTCACGCAAAGGCCTTGTCGACTGTAGGTGAGCGCCGGCGCTCTGTGGAGGAGAGAAGTTTCGACTCGACCCCTACTTCCGACGATCCCGTTTTCGAGAAGTGTACCCGTGACAAGGCTCGCGCGCAGATAGGCGCGTCCAAACTGAAGGAGGTCGTTGACAGAGAGGAAACGCTCTACGAGACCCTGGAGGTGGACCCCACCTCGACGATGGACGACATCAGGAGGGCCTATCGCCGACTCGCGTTGAAGTATCACCCCGACAAGCAAGACGGGTCCGAGGACGAGGAGCTGAAGCAGAAATTTTTGGCGATCCAGCTTGCTTATGAGTGGCTCTCCGACATCGCCACTCGGAAGCAGTATGACTCCAACTTGCCCTTCGACGAATCGATGCCCAAGATGAAGACCATCAACGACACCACCTTCTTTGACATCTTTGGACCGCTCTTCGACTCCAATGCACGGTTTTCCGTGTATCGACCGGTTCCGTCGCTGGGCACAGAGGAGTCCACAACTGAAGAGACTAAGAAATTCTACGACTTCTGGATGATGTTTCAGTCGTGGAGGGACTTCTCGATTCACGACGAATACGATCTGACGGAAGCGGAGTGCCGCGAGGAAAGACGCTGGATGGAGCTGGAGAATAAAGCGATTCGCCAGAAGTATGAGAAAGCAGAGCATGCGCGTGTAAGGAAGCTTGTAGACCTGGCGCACAAGATGGACCCTCGCATTCGCAAGCAGAAGGCGGAGGAAGCTGCTAGGCTGCGTGCAATCAAGGAGGCTCGGCAGCGAGAGGCCGAGGACAGGCAGCAGAAAGAGAAACGCGCTATTGAAGAGAAGAAACGCGCTGAGGTGGAGGCCCGCCAACAAGCTCTAGCTGCTGAGCGGGAGAAACGCCAAGTAGCTGCCCTGAAGGCCCAGGAGGGGGCGAAGTTGACCGAGCGCGCTGAAGCTGTCCGTGGCGCTTTTTTGACGGCCGATGAGCTGCATCCTGTGGACTTGGAAAGCATGTTTCGGTTCCTTGGCCGAGAGGAGGCCTTGGAGTTCGCTGTGGAGCTGGAGAAACAGGCTGAGAAGCTTGGAGTGGAAACAGTATTCCACGTTCTTAAGGATCGCGTCGATCAGATTAAGAACCAGTTAGAGGAGGAGAAGCGCCAACGAGCAGAGGAGTTCCGCCGAAAGCATGCCGTGGGCGGCAACAAGGAGCTGGAGTCTCGAAGAGTGCAGGCCAGTGACGAGTGGACGCCAGCAGAGCTAGCGCTGCTTGCCAAGGGCTTCTCCAAGTTTCCTGGTGGCACCCCGAACAGATGGAAACTCGTGGCTAACATGATTCGCACTAAGACTGTCGAAGACGTCATCAAGAAGTCTCGGCAGCTCTCTGAAGGCTCGTCGTTGAAGGCCGTTTCTGCCAAGCTAAGCAAGAACACGATGCAACAGTTCGTCGAAGAGAACAAGAACAGCCTCAAGAAGATTGACTCGCCGCTAGACGTACGCGGCGTGGCGGAAAACGATGACGGTTGGAGCGCGGAGCAGCAGGCTGCTTTGGTGAAGGCCCTGCAAAAGTTCCCCAACACCATGCCGGCGAAAGAGCGATGGCAGTCAATCGGTAAGGAAGTGGCTGGCAAAACGTCGAAGGAGTGTCTTGCGAAGTTCAAGAGCATTCGTGAAAAGTTGATTCAGGCGAAGGCCTCTTGATTTTAACTCGCAGTCGCATTAGATGCATCTAAAATCGACTCAATATGGAAGATGATATGCTCCGAGCGAAATTGGAATCTGTGCGGCTCACTGCCGAGGAGAAGCAGACGGAGCCGCTGCCATTCATCTCCTGTATCGTCGAGCGTGCTGTAATAGAACCTTTACTCGCGGTCGTTGGTCGGACAGATTTCATAGTGAGCAGCGACACCAGCTGTGACCCTAATGTCCGATGTCAGCACTGCGACACCTTCAGGGAGTGCGCGACAGCCGTGGAGACGGACCCGTCGCTGCCAGAGGTCATTGACCGCGGCAGGGTGTCCCCAGAGATCGCAGCAAAGCTGTTCGAAGCCGTGTTCTCACACGAGTGCTCTCCACGAGATCACGCTCGGTGGTTCAGCCACCCGTTCCTTTTTTACGACTTCCCTTCCTGGGGCCTGCTGCAACTCCATAGTGGCCCTTGCGGCCTGCTGGCAGCCGTTCAGGTGTGGTTACTTAGGTGGCTGTGGTTTGGTTGCGAGGAGCAGTGTCGACTTCCTTCTTTTCATCGGGGGATTGCAGAACTGGCCACTGATGAGGAGTGGGTGACCAAGCTCCGCCTGCGACCATGCATCCAGGTCGTGAGGCGTGCCTTGATAGAGGCTCTGGTATCCATCTTAACTCAATGTAAGCGCTCTCCACACTTTGTAGTCTGTCGCGTCCTCCCCGTCGTCGCCCCGGATGAGACAGCCTACCGCGATAACTTCGAGGTTGAGTACACCAACTTACCCACAGAGGAGGACGCTCGCAGGTTCTACACGCAGCATAGCGAGCAATTCCTGGAATCGCCGACCGCACTGCTGTCGTTCCTAATTTCAGTCTCGCTAACAACAGGTATTACTCAGATGCGAGAGGATATGGACTGCTTTGGGGACGGCTATCTCATTCGAACATTTGGGCACTGCTCCCAGGAAATGGTGAACCTCCTGCTCACAGGGAGAGCAGTTTCCAACATTTTCAATGACAGTCGCCAGTTTCTGGCTGAGTCCGGTCGACAGGAAGAGAATCTAACGTTGCAGTGGGTGCTCCCGAAAAATATGAGCCAGCGGCATCGGACGGCGAACTTGTGTCGGACTACTCGCAGATGTCGAGACGCAGCTACTGGCAGAAGTCGGCTCTTACTTCAAGTGCCCGTTCTTTCCGCTGTGGGTTTTAGCCAAGGCTTCCCACTACTCGACCTTCCTTGGCGTCGATATCCGCCTGAACGACGATTTTGGCGTCTTGCACGCACGAGATTGGGGTCTGAAGGCCTTCGACCAGTTCGATAGCGCGCGTTCAGGCATGCTGGGGTCCGACCAGGTGCAGCTTCTAATCAACAAACTCGGACTTCATGCCTTTGACTGGGGTATTGTGGAAGATAACCTACTTCTGAGATCAGATTTCATGAACTACTGCGTTCGTCGGCACGTGAAAACGCACCCCAATCAGCTGACTTCCCTACCGCCAGAGGAGTGGGACATTCTTCTCTACGACGGCCTGGACCAGCGTCACCCCCTGAGCCGCTACCGTTTGCGGCACTCTGCGTGCCCTGACGACCGCAACGTGGAACTGCGCGCGCTGGTCGCTACTAGGTGGACTGAAGGCGTGTCTGTCATCTTTTGCGGCGAAGCGAAGTCTATGGAGGATATGAGGTTGCCACCGGATTTGTGATCACGAAGGCTTCGCTGTTGTGGTGGTGGACTCCTTGGAGTCTGGCTTGACCTCTGTGGGTTTCTCTGAGGGTTTCTCTGGCGGGCAAGCAAGCGTCGGCTGTGGCATGGGGCTGGGAGGGGTGACCAGCTCAGGGTTTGCGGCCGCTATCTCAGCCGCAGCTTCTTGTTGCTTCTTAGCATTTTGGGTCGCCTCCAACTTCTTGTCAGCTTTCTTCACCGCATCTTCCTTGCCCTTCTGCTTCGCGTGCTCCTCATGATGCGCGTACAGCTCATCACAGCACATACACGAGGGGGCTGGCTCGGCGCAAGGGTCATCGTTTTCGTTGCCCAGCGCCTCCTTGTCCTTCTTCAACTGGGCGTCAAGACAGTCTTCCTTAGCCTTCTCCTTGGTCTCAGCTTTCTGAGCCTCCTCAATTTCGACTTCTGTGTCAGAGCATGCGGCTGTCTCGCTGTCTTCCTTCCTCGCCTGCTTCTCCAATTCCTTCGGTGGCGGCAACTCCGCTTCTGCTTCTTTCAGGGTTTTCTCTGCCTGTTTAGCTTCTGCAACTGTGTTGCGCCCTCTAGCTACCCTCACTGTCACATCCCAAGTCGATTTGCTTTTGAACCAGAGACTTCAGCATGTCCTGCTCAACCTTACTCGCCTGAGCGCTGGTGGCTGCATCAGCCATTGCCTTCTTGACGTTTCCTGCATTAACCGCCAGTGGCTGAGTTACCTAAGTCCTGGGTGGCCTGGTTCTCGTCGTCAAGCGACTGCTTTAACTCCGCTCTAGCCTTCTTGGCACTTTTCGATTGGGCGTCTAGCTGCTTCTTCGTGTCGTCCGCCACATCTGCCAACTTATCGGCTGTCTTCTTGGCATCAGACAGCTTGCGGGCCGCTTGACGCGCAACGATTCTAGCTGCCTCAGCGTCGCTCTTCATGGCGTCCGCAGCATCCTCCGTCTTAGAGGCTGGGTCGGGTGGGGTGCCTGCTTTCTTTTCCTCCTTTGCTGGCTCAGCTGGCTTCGTTCCAGGCATGTGAATTCCGGGAAGGCTCATGAACATGGCACTGGCCTTCGATTGAAGGTACGATATCATGCTCGGCGCGGCAGCAGTGTCGAGCTTGGACTGGACGTGCGCCTTAGTTGCCGCCTTTTCCTTGAGTTTCGCGTTTTGATTGGCCATTGACTGGGCAAGCTTTGTCTTTTGGAGGTCTGCCGACTTCTCCTTCATCTTTTCACCCAAGACCTTCATCTTTTTCCGAGACTTCTTGAGAGATTCGTCTGTCGCTGCCGCGTTGGAGTTGGCCTGTTCAGTTAGGACTTTAGCAGCCTGAATCTTCTGTTTGAGATCCTTCCCATCCTCCGTTGCAGATTCCAGTTGGGTTTTGGCTTGCTGAGCACTTTGCTCTGCAGCGGCACCTAGGATGGCCATTTTTTCCTTCGTGGTGACAGCGCTGCTAAGCTGACTCTGCAGCTTCTGCATCCGTTTCTTGAGCTCAGGGCTCATATTCTCGCTGACAAGGCCTGCACCACCCGACAGGAAACCGCTCATGGCAGCCAGCTTGTCGCATTCCTCTTGCTTGATCTGCTCATCAGTGAGGGTTTCGGCAGCCTTCATCGCACCTTCCATCTTGCTGGTCTCCGCCTGGTCGACCGCCTTCTCTTCGGTCAGGCCTGGGTCGGGTAGTTCTTCAGCATGCTTAAGGCCCTCGTCCGCCTTCTTGTCGTCGTCCAATTCACATTCCAACTTCGCTAACTCATCCTCATCCGCTGACAGTTGATCGTTCGACAGTTGTGATTGCATCGTGGCGATCTTCAAAGCCTTGGCTCTGTCAGTGACGTCTGCGATTTTCTTCATCTTGGTGGCTATGCACCCTGCTTTGTCTTCCTCCTGTATCATCTGCTTCTTTATTGGCTCCACAGCGTTAGCGGCCTCCTGCTCCAACTTCTCGAGCTCTCCGTCATCCATGTCTGGCTGGTGCACGCTGATCGCCTTTGCACGGTCTGCAACGTCTTGCATCTTGTCCATTGCTAGCTGGTCTTCGATGTCAGCCAAGTCGCTTTCGGCCTGGGCAACCTGGTCAGAGCTGGATGCCTCATCACCTCCAACCAGAGCCTTGGCTCGGTCTGCCACGTCCTGTATTTTGGCATCTCGCAGCGCTGATTCTAGCTCCTTCTCCTCTTCCTGAGTGTCCGGCTTGTCATTTCCGACTAGAGCCTTTGCTCTGTCTGCGACATCCTGTATTTTGGCGTCTTGAGCTGATGTGTCTGGTGCGGAAGTGGTTGTTTCCGCGTCATCTTTCGATGTATCGGCCGAGATACCAGTGTCCTTCATCAGATCGCCGATCTGCTTGCTGACTCGATTCTGCTGTGTTTTTTTGATCTGGGTGGGCATGGTGTTAGCGCCTCACCTCATCTCGTATCCGCTTCACTTTCTCGTGAGAACCATGCCTTGCCAAAAGCTGTTCTGACGCCTGAATCGTTCTAACACGACCAACACACTTGTGAGTTGATTGCGTGGATCACTCCCAGCAGAAGCCACAAAATCCTGCCCATGACGTATCTGCCGGTGAAATTTCAAATGGCTTTACAGCATCCACACATTCAACAGTCTTTGGGTCAGCCTGGGGCCGCCCACCATCAGGCTCTCTTTCCAGTCAACCTTCGACACTGGTGATGAGTTTCCTAGCTCCGCCGTAGCAGCGGAAGCAGATGGGCACAAGGAACAAGAGCGCAACAGCACCGAAGACGGCCCCCAAAGCCGTCAATATTCTATCAGCTTCGTTCATACACTGATCAAAGATGGCGCACCAAGCTACTTTGATTTCTCTTCAGGTGCGTCCTGTGACAGCTGCTTCAGCCGCAGTCCTGTGATCACGGTGAAGGCGTGTGTCTTGCATTCTTCTGCAGATCCCTTACAGAGCGACGTTAGAAGCAGCTCCCCGTCAACTCGAATGCGGCTTGAAGACCAGTGGGTCGTTCCAGGCGCTATAGGTACTCCGTTTACTACTGACTGCCCGTTAGCTTGAACGTAGGCGGTGCTGTCTACGCTCGAAAAGCCTCTGGAGGAATGTGACACGGTCTTAAAAATTAGCCTACCTTTTCTTTCCATCTTCTTGATGTAGACCGATGTTAGCCTGCCGCAAGGACTCTGGGACTTTCGGACAGGGGTTGCTCAGTTCTATCTCCAGAGTGTAGTCGCCAGGCACCAAGCCCATGAGACGCCAGCTGTTGGCCGAGCAGGACAGGTTGTCAGTTCCTTTCACGCAAGCATCGTGGCTGGCGTCTGGTGGAAATAGAACCCCAGGCGGGGTTTCGACCTTGTCTCCCAGCGCCCCCGGCGTCAAACACAGGGCCTTATCGGCAGGGCGAGCCCAGCCGTAGGATAGCCGAAGCCTGTTGTGTCTTTGGGACTTGACAATGGATCCCGTGTCCATTATCGCTCCCTCCACATTTATAGCTGGTAGGGGGCTGAAGAGAACCATAAGAGACAGAGGGGCCATTAGTTTCGATTGAGGCAACTGAGCTGGCTTCACGACAAATGCCAATTCCGACGGTCCGTGTGGCGCAGACTTCACTCCGTGTCTTTGGGAACCTTCGAATCCCTCCTGACCTTTACGCACCAGAACCTTTAGTGCACAGCCCTCGGGGTTGATGGGGACAAGTTGAGGTTCCTTTTTTTCAACGGGTTTGCTCGAAAACATACTGAACTGCATGAATCCTTGTTTGGGGTGGGTTGACACCGGGGCAGGGTCCGCCTCGGCAGGGGCGCAAGCACCCGAATGAATCGCGGCAGCACACAGCTGGCTCTCCACCGAATAGGATCGCCTGCCATACACTACTATCGGGTCGTTATAGAGCTTCGGCGACACAAGGCAGTGTTGTGGACAAATGAAGTCAAAGCCTGCTCCGACACTGATCTCCTCCTGTAATGATGGGAAGGACGCCAGAGTCTCTACGCACTCAGGAAGCTCCCGAAAACCAGGGCGAGTTGCCTTGTCCTTCTGACAGCTGATTCCCTTCACAACAAAAGACCCGCCTGTCGGGTTGTCAGGGTAGAACATCTCAGAAAAAACGAACTTCACTCGGGTGGCGACGACAGGGGTTATCGGGTACTCTAGGTGGTACAACGTGTGGGTTTGGTCCACTCGGAACACCTGCACGTCCTGCTCCTTTCCGTCCGGAATCACAGAGATCTGCGCGGGCCAGGAGGCAGGGTCGTCCAACGGGTAGTAATTGAACCGTGTGAGCCTGTGGGGGCCGTTGAAGGTGATCTCCAACCACTCGCCCACGCCAGAAGACGCGGGGCTGCTACGCCAGGTCCCAAAAGGCTCGTCGACGTGCAGGGCGCCCACTCCGCTCATGCATGTGTATCCCGCGCCCTGGGAAGAGGATTCCCGGCACTCCTTGAAGGCCTTCTCGACAGGAGACGAGACAGTCAGCTCCGGGCCACCACACTCGCCTCGCGTTTCCCTCTGAGCCTCTGCGAAGAAAATCACAGGTGCATGGCCCCTAATTCGGACGTTGATCTTCAGGTTGGGTGTTGGCACTCCGGCTCGTAGGATGCGCATGGGAGTGGATGCGACAGCGCTGTGTGGGATCGATTCTAGCCACTCACATTACATTCGGTTCACCGTCGAACACGCTTAGGAAGTCGTCGGTGACCTGGAAGTCAAGTTCGCAGGGCTCGAGGGGGACGTCGCCTTTAAGGGGCACGGCAGCGTAGAGGATTGCAGGTACATTGAAAGCAACGCTGATGCTGAGGTCGCCCTCCTGTAACCGTTTCGAGGTGTAACGGAAAAACGTCCGTCCCTTGAACTTGGTGGGAACGTCAGCCACCACGCGGTTTTCCACGTCAGAGAACGCCTTGATACCGTTACGTAGCCGAACGACTTCAAACACAGCGGGATCCAATCCTGAGACTTTTAGGAATGGCTTCCGGTTTGAAGAGAAAAGGGCGTCGGGTGGAACCATCTCGAACTCTCCCGCACTATGGGGGGTCTCCCACAGTAGTCGTACTGAGGCGACGTCTGCGTCTGCGAACCGGAGGTGGGAGTTGTGCATCATCTCTACCGTGATGGGGTATTTGGCCCCGGCGGTGAACTCAATGGGCTGCTCTGAGACCTGACGCTGCATGCCCGAACGCTGGGAGCTGGGCGGCAGCACGGGTATTGGCTCGGGGAGCAGCTCTTGAGTGTCCACTGCAGGAGGCCACGGCATGCGATCCACAATCACTGGCGTGTCTCCGAACATCACGCGCCCGCCACAATCTGTCTCCAACGCCAGTCGGTATCTTCCGCCACTCGGCGCTGAGATGAACCCCTGCCACCGCACGGCGAAGTTCTTGTGAGGGACGTGCTCTACGGGATCCCTCGCATTCCAGATGAAGTCGAGCTGTGCATCGATCCGCGTGGCCACAGGTGCTCCTTCAAATTGGGCGTTGTCGAAGTACTGTCCGCGAAGCCCATCTGCTAGCACGTCGCTGGTGTCGTGGGCGGCACAATTGGCTGGATCCTGGAAGGACTCCTTAACGGCCTTCTCCAGACGACTCTGCATCGCGCTGATCGTTTGGTCCGCCTCCAGAACCTCTGTGGCGGCTGTTTTTATCTGCTTCAGGATGTGGTCCCCTTTCAACTGCAGGTTCCGAATATGCTTCACTCGGCTATGAACCTGCTCGTGAGCCGCTGTGCACGTGTCTTCGTAGCGCTTGAAAACATCCTCTAGGCGACCCGTCTCGGTCTCAATCCGAGTCACCATCTTTCGAACCTCTGCGATCTTCGTGTACAAAGCCTCGGTCGCTTTCCGCCGTAACAAGTCATAGTCCACCACAGGGGCGCAATAGTTCCACCCTGGAGGTCCTGACTCCGGTTTCTGGGGCTCGACGTAACACCAATCCTTGCCTGTTCCTCCTTGAGGATCTCGCGTAGCCGTGCAGTCTGTGAACACCATCATGTCCTGCGCGAAGGCAGCGGAACAAAGCCGGCCATCAACCGTTCTGCGGTGCTGTAATCTGAACTGTGTGAACTCCTGTAGCGCCTCTCTATCGTAGTCCTTGACTGGCCCATTGTCTTTAGCAGACACCAGCCATGCCACCCACAGCAACTGCCTTCTCATTCTGTTTATCTGTATGCATACATGTCACTCGGTCACAAAGGGGTTCTCAATCGCTTCGTAGCCGTCCACGGGCGCGATCATCATCACAGACGTCCCTCGGGTTAAAGTCAGTCCCAGTTTTCGAGTGCGGCTTTCGTTCAGGGTTTCTTCTGTGTGATCCAAGACCAGGTTAGATATTTTATCATGACCTTTTAGGATGCCGCAAACCTCCCGTCCGCCGACCAGCTTTACCATGACCTTCTGGCCGAGGTAACGGTCAAGATTTCCCGTAAGGCCTGCAGGTTTCGGTCGTTCAGTTGGCTGGTCATTTCCTCGAGTCTGCATCTTTTGTGCATTTACGGATGAGAGGCGAAGACTCCAAAGGCACTAGCTACGACGACATCGACCAGCTGTGGGACGATAAGTCTGAGTGGTACAAACACGCTCTGGACTACTGGGAAGGCATGGACGCGTCGGTAGATGGTGTGCTCGCAGGGCATGCCAGCCTCAGTCCTGCCGACCTAGTATGTTCGCGCGTGTTCCTGGAGAAGCTGGCTCGCTTGCCGGAGCCGCCATCCTTTGGGTATGCTCTGGACTGTGGCGCTGGAATTGGGCGCGTGTCGAAGGGACTCCTTCTGAAGAAGTTTGATACCGTGGATTTGCTCGAGCCAATCGCCAAGTACGTCGAGAAGGCCAAGCAATTCGTAGACAGCCCGCAGGCGAAAGAATTTTTCGAGTGCTCTCTTCAGGAATTTGAGTTTCCTCAAGGAAGGTATGACGTGGTTTGGGCTCAGTGGTGTGTGCTCTACCTGACTGACGCCGACTTGGTCAAGTTTATCCAAGACGGTCTGAACGCGCTCAAGAAGAATGGCGTTCTGGTGATAAAGGAAAACGTGATTACGGACAGCACGATGGGATTTCACGTCGATCGTGATGACAATAGTCTGATGCGGCCGAGCCACCACTACAAGCGGCTATTCAAGGAAGCGGGCGCGGAGCTCCTTCTCGAGATGGATCAAACACACTTCCCATCCGCTTTGTTCCCAGTGAAGTTATACGCTCTTCGTTAGTCCAAACCAATGCCATCACCGAACTTATTAGACAACCTCGCCTTTAGAGCTGTCAGTTTCGTCTCGAGTTCTTCCAGTTCACGTTCACATAGAGCTTTCTTCTGCTCAATGCCAGTTTCAATCCCCGTTAGGTGCTCGGACGCGAAGTCCTCCGTGGAGTTGAAGAACGTGGAACCGACACGCACAGCCAGGCCATCGCTGTCCATAGTCACCATAAGTTCTTCGAGCGCTCCCTGAGTTTTCTCTATATCCTTCCTGTAGGCCTCCAGCTGTACCCTCAAGAAATCTTGGCGAGTGGTCAGCAGTGCCACCTCGAGCTATTTTGGGTACTACACGACGCTCACCATTTCATCCCTGTCAACCGTGTCCACATAGAAGTGCGTAGGCAGGTCGAGAATACGGGTGTCGTTGAGGCTGGTCATAATGCACTTTTCTTCATCAAAAACAATCGATAGCTTCCAGCTCGTGAGTGGGGACTTGAAGCCACCGGTTCTCGTGGCTCTCGTAGAACTCGTGGGCGATGTCGCCGTCGCGGTCGCGTAGCAGCGTGAGGGGGTACTGTCCTTGCTGTCCCCCGTTGCCCTTGGGCGCTTCTAAAACGAAGAAACGAGTGACGTTGGCCCGCCACATCCTCTCCAAGTCGAGCTGGGGATAGTTCTCTGCAAATTGTCGGTGACGAGACTTTCGGGGGCCGGCGCCCCACCGGGTCCAGCGGATGGCGAACGAAAGTGCCCATACCAACACTAAGAGTCGCTCCTCACTTGTAAAAGGTATTCTCCAGCGCCACACAGCTAAACTCTGAAACAACGACCTGAGACGGTCCGCCATCGGACCAACATTAAGCGGGCTCAGCACTGCGACGTGGAATAGTGCCATGAGGGCCAAGTCCGAGTTGCCAACCAACGACTTCAGAGGGGGAGGATTCAGCAGTCCTAGTTTGAGAACAGTCACGGCCGATGCCAACAGGAATGGGTGAATTGCAACAGACACGGCCTCGATACAGCGGTCTACTGCAGATGCCAGCGGCTTCCACATAATACGGCAGACGAACTTGTCAGCTTCAATGGAAATCGTTGGCAAACTGGAAACGGCAAAGACCACTGATAGAAGGACCAGCATCAGGGTCCAGCGACCTAAGTGGGGACTCAGCACTAGCGGCAATCGGTCACGGAAAAGAGAACTCCGTACGACATCGACGCGCCCAGAAGCCAACGCCACGCCACGAGTTGCTAAGGCGGCAAAGTAGAAAGTGCCCTCCAGTAGGAGGGCGACTCCTGCGACGGAGCTCCAGAGGTCCATCAAACGGGCGTGCCTGCCTTCGGAAGTGCCGTCGACCAGGTGCCAAGTCCAGAGCCACCCGCTGTTGAGGAACTGCAGCCCTGCGATCCAGCAAGTCGACGCCAGGATCAGAACGAAAACTTGAGATGCGCGGCCGGACGATGTCCGGGACACGCGCACCAGCGATCCGACGTCCACCTGATTCTGCTGCGGTTCCATCGATATTCGAGTAAATTGTCCTTCCCACAGCGATTGGTGATCTTCAGAAGCATCGCCACAGGTTGTAACAGGTTGTAACAGGTTGGAACATGTTGTAACAGGTTGTAACAGGTTGGAAGAGGTTGGAACAGGCTGGAACAGGTTGGAACTGGTTGGAACTGGTTGGAACAGGTTGGAACAGGTTGGAACAGGCTGGAACAGGTTGGAACAGGTTGGAACAGGTTGGGACAGGTTGGAACAGGCTGGAACAGGCTGGGACAGGTTGGAACAGGCTGGGACAGGTTGGAACAGGTCGGAACAGGTCGGAACAGTTTGGAACAGGTTGCAACAGGTTTTCTGTACAACTTTCCTGATAAATCTAAATGTCTAGTTTCCTAAATGGGTTTATTTTTCGGTCTGCTAACTCCTGTATCGCATGCGAAGTCAATCGTTGACGGGCTGCTCGTTGATGCACCCTCATATTCTGTGGTTGAGCGAGCCGGAGCGAAGATGCAGGCTGACCTTAGGACCTTCCCTGCAACCCGCCTGGACTGCTGTGTTCATGCCGTTATCCCGACTGCTAGCTCTCTTCCTTTGCTCGAGTGCGTCTCTGTTAATGTGAGGAGTCCTTTTTGTTCTGTGCCACGCCAGACCCCGGACTCTCCCGAAATTTTGTTGGAGACCTACCTCACATCTCTCTACATTCGCGTGTCAACGACGGTTCTCAACAGGCCGGATCCCAACCTGGACATCATGCCTTTGGCTTTGAACTCGGTGCCAGTCACCGATACTGCAACGTGGTCTTCCCTCCGTCAGTCCATCATCAGCGCCCTTTGTAATCCCGTGGTGGCCACGAAACGTCACGAGGCGGTAGACGACATCAAGCCTGGCACCGTTCTCGGGTTGCCGATTGCAGGTACAATTCAGGCGCTTGCGTATGAGGAGTCGTCCCTGACTCGAGTGGATGTGGCGGTCAACCTCGGCATCGACGCCAAGTCGGACTCTGAGGAGTCGGTCCCATATCCCCCGCTCGTACCGCTGCACATGAACAGTTGTCCTAACACGGCATTTCTGCTGTGCCTCGTCGGCGGAGCACTTTGCATGTTTCAAGTGGCGACGACCTATATCCCCCGCGGCGAGACTATCCATGCGCCACAACTGGAACATATTATCCGGGGCGAGCCGAATCCGCGGTTTGCCACGGTGCACTTCTACACAGACGGTTGCTTGCCTATAAACATTCCGCTGGACGCGCCTCCACCACCGCCAGTGGTTATTGCGGGCAGCAAAGAGTGGCATATGGAGGTTTCCGAGCACCGTCTAGATGACTTGCGGCGGTTTTTGAGAAGCATTGGAAAGCGGTACAACTTTCCCTTTGATTGCCGCGCTAAACCGACGTTATGGAACTACATCACCATCGCTTTTATCAAGCTGTCGGAAAAGAAGTGAGTTTGCAAGTGGGAATCACGTCAGAGTATCCGAGTTGTCTGTGAAGGAGCTGGGCTTCTGCTGCTGGGGCTATCCACTGTTCAGGCTGATGTCGGTAAAAAACTGGACTGCCCAGGACGTGATGAGCTTCGAAGCTTTCGAATCGAAAGCAGTGAAAGATTTCGCACAGGTTAGGGACGACTCGGTCAACATCATCGATGTATTCCTGTGGGTTGTCACTTGTGAATGAATGCAGCAAGAAGGATATAACAGCCAGGTCCAAACACGGAATCATGCAAACAAGAGACGACCGGACAGACTTGGTAATGTTGCATGAGTCTCAATAGCCTTACTTGCTTACGTAGTTCTAGAGAGTGAAGGCTACCCTCAGGCGTTTGAGGCACCGACCAGATGATGACATCATCGAGATTAGACAGGGCAGGCCCAAGGACACCTTTGATCCTTCTCGGAGACGGATCATTCACCAGCGAGGGACAGTCGATACCGATAAGTCCGAACCCTCCGCCCCATCAAGACAGCCCAAGTCGACTGGAACGTTGGATGGTGGATGGTGCTCATCGAGCGACGAAAGCGATCCTACCGAAGACGACCATACTCCGCGCAAGGCATCGGACTCGTGGAGTGACTGGGGGGCGGACGAACCGAAAACTGCTAAGGACGGCCCGGCTATCGGTGCCGACACCGATGGGTACGACGGGTTGATCTCAGTCCGGATCACCCACGACCCCAATGATGCCAGGATGAATCAGCTGCTGACTCGGCGCGACGCCAACGTGGTCGCCCCCGCCGATGTCTCGGTCGACCCCGCCGCCTCTTCCTGGAGCGACATGAAGATGCGGTCTGGAGGATTGGGCAGTTCGAGTGTTGCGGAAGAGACTTTGTCCTCCGAACTGAAATCTCAGAAGGCGTCGGATTCTCAGAAAGCATCGGATTCTCAGAAAGCATCGGATTCTAATGAGTCTGAATGCTGGGATCGTGTGTGGGACGTGTGGGACGAAGTTGAGGACCCCGTTGCCCGTTACAGAATAATGCCGGACGTACCTGAGACGGCAACACCTCAGCAACTCGGGTCCATGTTGCCCACGCCCGCCCTCGCGATAGCAATCACACCACTTGGCCGTAGGTTGGGAGAGGAGTACGCATCCAGTGTGGAAGGAAGCTTTCTACGAGCAGGTGGACAATTCTGAGATCTTCTCCAAGCATCAAAACAAAATAGTCACCAACACTGACAACCGGGCAGTCATGGATTTGATGCCTTACAAGACGAAGACGGCTGAGTATATGAACGACCTGCGCGTGTTCGGCAACGTACGAACGGTACCGCTTCCGTCGTTGGCTCAAGCGTGTTTGAATAAGTATCGCCTAATACACGACGCTTATCCATCTGTAACTCCAGCAGAGGAGTTGGCGATCTCTACCGGATGCTTCGATGTGAATCGACCCATTTCACGCAACCTCCTTCCAATGTCTATCCACGACGTCAAGGTATGGCTGTACAAAACCAAGGAGGAATTACCGCATAGCGTTACGTTCGACCCTGAGAGTCGTATTGAACTGGTGAACACAGTTGAGCTGGGACCGGAGTGGACCATCGAGGTCGCTGTGCAGCTGCCAATATTCAATCCCTCGCCTTTCTCTGTATTGTTTGGCGACGCAAACGGAGGGTGGTTTGGGTGTGGAAACTTTCAGTTGCCAAGCCTTATGAACCGGCCCCCAGTAGACGACCCGGCGCCCACAAAGCAGCGCTGGGTTCATTATGTCCTATTACGGCGCGGAGACTCTCTTCGGGTCTTCCGCGACCGTTTCTTGCACCAAGAGGTCACACGGGTTGAGGAGTTTCCAGAGATGATTCAATATGTTGGCAGCTCCGGCGAAGGCAATCCATTTGGTGCTTTTGCGGGATTCAAGGTAGGCAACTCAAGGTCTTACATACTCAGTTCTGGTCGTACGCATTGAAGGAATTTGATGGCATTGCGTGCGTATAGATACATAAAAAACAAATATCATGTCGTTCCAAGACCGCGCGTTCTCAGCGGAGCCACCTCCGACTACGGGGGGGCCGTCCTTTGCCGAGGGTGAAGCGGTCGATCTGCTGCATGCGCACGGCGACGAGACATCTGACGACCCCACAGAGAGCGCCTTCCGTGAAAAACTACTCGACTTGGAGCGGCGGCTTACAGACCTGCAGGACCAGGTAGGATCTAGCAGCCGCGTTCACTCAGTGCAACGTGGTGAGGGCAGACGACGGCGACGAGGCATACTCGGAGTTGGAGGCGGAGCTGAGCAACACTCAACGGCTGGCGTCGCAGGCAGATGCGTTTCTTCGGCAGTGGCGTTTAGACACCACGTCGGTCCCGGTGAAAGAGCGGTCACGAGTGTCATTCGCAATGATGAAGTCACATTTCGGAGTGTTGGTAAGCGTATGAGAGCCTGATTCAGTAGAAACATTCGCTGTCTGACTGTGAAAGCCGGTTCCTGCGTGCGCAACAACAGCACAGCGTACATAAGCAGCTCGGGCGTATGTCGACCCAGGGATCCCTGTCCACCACTGCCGAGTCCGCGCGCTCTCAGTCAGGCGACTATACGCCCACAGGCATCCCCAGGCCCCTGTCCATGTACGATGCCGAGATCCCAGGAGGCGAGGACAACCAGCCTGCAGACGGTCTCGTGCGAATCCACCACCAGGTTTCGGAGGCCAACGCTATCTTTAAGGAACTAGCAAGCCTTGTGATGATTCAACAAAATCCAGTTGATTCGCTCTCAACCGCCCTTGGCAATGCTCGAGTCCACATGGATCAAGCTCACGGGTGGGGTCTCTCAGCCATGTGCACGCAGAGAACTGAAGCAGACCTACTACGACACCCAAAATTACCGACGTCGCCAGGCGGTGTTGCTATTTGTGTTGCTGGTGCTGTCTAGCCTGGTGTGCTACTATTACGTCGTGCCTCTCGCGGCGGGCGGAGTCACAGTGGTCTCATGGTTCAACCAGCGGCTACACGGCTTCAGAGGTCGAGTTGCGCCTGGTCAGCTGGACGACGCGTGATTTGTGAACCGCACCTGTATCAAAATATTTGCGCAGATGTTGTTTGCTGGGGCGTTCGCCAAAGTCAAAACTTCCAAGAGCCATTCGAAGGTGCTTTGGCTGCAGTTTGACGAGCACGTCCTGACCATGCAAATAAATAGGGGGGGGACCGCCTTGTATGCTGTGAATTGCAGAAAGGTGCCCTTGCAGCTGGAAGCACTCTGGGACCCGTACCTGCCGTCTAAGGACACGCCTGGACCAGCTAACACCGTGGCCAGCATCTGCTGCTGCGGCACGCGAGACAAGCTGGAGAAAGCCGCTTTCCATCCGGTCACATTGAGACTGAGTTGTTTGGGCAGAACCGAATGGATGGACATAACTCTGCGTCACTTCGAGATGCTACCACTCATGGAGCACCTTCAGTCCTTCAAGACTGAGACCGAGGAGCTTGCCCTGCCAACGAACGAAGAGTTTTGGACGAAGGAACTCATGCCTTGGCGCGATCTCCTCACAGAGGCAGGTACGGGTGATGTGCTGATCTTCAAGACTCCCAACGTCATCCCCAAGTTGCAGCGAGTGGTGACAGCCAGCACTGCTGATCATGTGGGACTACTGTTTCGCAAGGAGGAGGCTGTTTGGTTTATGGACAGCGTGGGCGATGGCGGCGTCAAGGCATACGGACTCGAGGACTTTTTCGAGCTGGGGTTACATAAGACGTACGAAACCATTATGTACCGTAAGCTGCTGCATGACCCCTTTTCTGACGAGACTCTCGAAGGGTTCTCTAATTTCCTCGACGAGTCTCTGGGCGCGGACTACCATCTGTCAGTGCACTCTCTCGTACGAAGTCGGTCAATTGACAACACGGAGCGCAAAGGCTATTCATGCTCGGAGCTGGTCGCCAAAAGCTGGAAGGCTCTGGGCGTCATTCCACCCGACAAAGTGACGTCCACGTGGCTACCGAAGGACTTTACGCAAGATGAAGTGATCGACTTTAACGCCAAATGCGGCCTGTCTCGTGAGGTTAGATTAGTTGCCACGTGATGGTTGATACTCATGGGGGTCGTCTTGTATTTCGTCACCTGTCTTTACGGAGTCGTAGAATTCCCTGATCCATTCTTGCGCCTGTTCATCCTCTTCGTCATCCGATGGAACCTCCTCGCCTTGTCTATTTAGTCTGTCGATTTTCAACAGATTCGGCAGCTTCTCGAATATAGGGGATCGGTAGGTTGGCGTCATCTCCGTCAATGGGCACGGGTCCAAGTTGAGGATCTGAAGGTCAGGCAGAAATGCCACAAAGTCCAGGTCTGGTAGCGCCAACAAATTCGTGCAGCCTGCCAAGCTCAACTCCTGCAACCGAGGAAAGAAGGTAGGGATCTTTGCTAACTCAGAGGGAAGGGTAGGGTTGTCGTGGAACTCGAGACACTCACAGTTCGCGAAGACGGGAAAGTTATCGAAGTTGAGTAGCTTCGTCTGGTTCAATGCGAGGAACTCGATATCAAGGGCGTGGCTGTGTTGCTGTGAAGCGAACTCTTACTGTGACAGAGCGGCGGAGTCGGTAGGAGACAACGTTTTGATGCGGATTGCGTCAAGACAGAGCTCCGTAATTGGTGTCTCTGCTCGACTGATAGCCTTCAGTATTCGACTGGGTTTAACGTCAGTCATTGACGTCGATTAACGTGATTATATTACCGGCAAACATGCGCGTGATGTTGTTTCTGACATCAGCCTTAGCAGGATATCCGCCATTCTTAACCACTTCTATGGTCGCTCATCTGATTCAGCAAAACGATATTCGAGTGGCTGTGATGGCCAGTAAACAAAGTCGCAGCGCTCACACAGGCGTTCTACGTAGAGCAACTGAAATGCTGACATCTGGGGACTGGGACATTGAGGGAGTGCTCGACTGCGCGTCCCCGTTAATATGCGAGCTGATTGGCAAGAAGTACGACACTCGCAAGCGTCGATGCAAGTTCAGCTTGGGCATCGTGAGGGGGCACTCACGCTTGCGACGCAGTTCGGCAAAGAGACTTACGACATATTGATTCGTGACTGTAAGGTCCCCCCCCCAGTTGAGGAGTACTAGCACGAGCCACACCACCAGGAGAATTTAGGCGTTGGCTCCTCAAAGCGGGGCTCCTCTTGCTCCGTTATTGGACTCGTATAAACCCCAGGACTCCACTTGCGCGAGTCGATTCGATGAATGACGTCAGCCCACTGGTCGTGGACTTGAAAGTACATCTCTGGAATCTGTCTGAATTGCGTCAGGCCCTTACTGCTGTACATTCCGGCGGACAAGCCAACCGTACGAACCGGGCCTCACGAGAGGTACTGATCTTGCGGAGGAACTTTGACAAGGGCACGGCGATGTCGTCAATAATGAGGTACTCGTTATGTGGGGAGTCTTCAGGAAACAGGCACGCTTTGGGGCCTGAGTAGCCATTGAATAGGTCGAACCCATGATAGCAAGGAATGATCTCGTCGTTTTGGCCGTGCAATATCAACAGAGGGACTCTAGGTTGTATCTGCGCCAAGGACTGCTCGATATCCCAGTAGTTGGTCACGAAAATCTTGCCAAAGGAAGAGGCGTAGTCTTGCACCACGCTGTGAATTGACTTGTACGGTGAGTGCAGTACCAGGCCGCCAATTCTAAATCCGTTGGCAGTCGCCCAAGTGGCAAGCCGGGCGGCGGGACCCGTTCCAATTGACCGGCCAAATAGTACTATGTTCTCTGGCTTGAGGTTGGTCTGTTGGACCAGCCAGAGGAAGGCCGCGATGCCCCATCGATCAATAACGTCATGATCCGGGCTGCTATGTGCTTGGGTGATGCCGTAGCCTGGATACTCAACAGCCATCAGGTGACAATTCGTAAACTCCTGGAGAACGCTGAGTTCCTCCTTCATGTCACCAATGTCACAGGAGTTCCCATGAAAGTAGAGGACACAGTGCCGACTTCCTCTCTCAGATCTGCACGGAATCAGCAGACTGGGGAAGTACGGAACCTGGTGGTCACCAGAGGGGACATACACCAGCTGTTCCATCTGCTCTGTGTACTGTGTTCGTTGGGGCGTCCTCTCTCACCGTGCAAGGCGTGAATGGGAACACGACGTAGTTGCCCATGCGCAAAGCTCGATTTTGGGCGCGGCGTGATGGAAAAGTCAGAAAATGTCTGTTCGTTTGTTGAGCATCGAGACTGTCCCCGACGCTTTATTTCTGTTCGACTTCGACGGTACGCTGGCAAGAATAGTGTCGGATCCTATGTCTGCCCGAATGAGTCACCGTACCGCGCAAGCGCTGGAGTCTCTCGCAGACAAGGCGCAGGTCGGCGTGGTCTCCGGTCGAAAACTAGCCACTCTGCGAACATTCGTGCCCTTTTGGCGAAAGCTGGTGTTAGTCGGTTCGCACGGGCACGACATCCTCCTTCCAGGAGAGGATAAGCCGCACTCCGTGGGTACCGAACACGTGCCAGTTCTTGAAGAGGTAGAAAGAGAACTGCAGCATGTAGACATTCCTGGCGTGGAATTGGAAAACAACACCTACTCTTTATCAGTCCACTGGCGACACGTAGACCCATCCAAGCTTGCTGAACTTCAATCGAAGATCGAGACAGCAATTAACGGGAAGAATCTTTTGATGCGGGACGGCAAAATGCTGTACGAAGTGAGAAGCACCATGGATTGGCACAAGGGCCGCGCCGTTGAGTGGCTCATGGACAAACTGAACAACGTCAAGCCCGTGTTCTTCTTTGGTGACGACTTCACGGACGAGGATGTCTTTGGCGTCTTTGAAGGGAGAGACCAGTGCACCGGTGTCTGGGTCACTACGGATCCGGAGTCAAGGTCCACAAAGGCCACCTACTTCGTGGAAGGTCCCGAAGACGTAACTTCGTTCATTGAAAATGCTGCCTCGTGTCTATGATCATGACAGGATACGTTGCGAAATGGCCTGCTCCACATATCTGAGCAAATCTTGAAAACCGCCAGCGTTGTAGCTGTCCACCATGTTAGGGAGCGTATCGTCAAGAAACTGGTGCAGAGTCAAGAAGACTTGTCGGAGTGGGAACGCCACCAAGTCTGATATGCGCTCCCAGCGCAACTCATTCTCTCGCAAGGCAACCGGAACGGAGCCGCACTTGTAAGCACTCAGGGCTATCAACAGCATCCAAGAGGAACAAAAACACAGAACTAAGGCGACTCGAACCAGAGGGTGGAGTTTTCGTGGCCCTCGGTACCTTTGATAGCGGAAGGCCACGATTGAAACAGCCAGGAACGCCACGGCTTCAAGAAGATACCAGATGATGGAGTGAACGCTGCCACGAAACAGAGAGAGAGTTAGCTGGGAGATTAGTGCCACGAGTAAGACGAGCCTGCGTGATATAGCGCCGAGCTGCTCACCAAGGACGTCTGACCTCCTTTTCTTCAATACTGAATACCAGCACCACTGCCAATGCCCTCGCCAGCGCCACAACAGCCTAGTAATGGAGTCACCCAATACTTACGAGCAGGGCCTTAGGAGGCAGGAAGTCCTGAAAGGCAAGGTCCACCACACGTGTATACATGGTGTACAGCACAAGTGCACCGAGCCATCGCTGGAGCTGTGTCTCTTGCACCCCGCCTCGATGACTGAGCCAGGTATCTAGGTAGCTGGGGCAGTGGTTTGATCTCGCCACGTAACGAGGAATACGACTGAAATCGACAAGAG
>NW_027178885.1:0-3067 GCF_019968985.1 Porospora cf. gigantea B | reverse complement strand
TGTATTAGTTGTCAATGTCAACAGGTTTCAACACGCGCCAGAATACACTTAAAAACAGCGAACAAAACAGAACCCTTTCATACACAAGTCATGCCCCACGGTATTAGTGTATCACCCCTTTTCCTTTGCCGTTGACGGGAGTCGGGGGAGCAGCCGCAGTCGGTCGTACGGGACTTGAATCTCCATGTCACCATTCGTCACCAAACAGGTGTGTCTGTCCGCCTTCAGAACCGTGAATACCAGAGGGTAGTGCTCTATCTGGATCTTCCCATTCAGTGGAACAACCAAGACCTCTGCGCCGACAGATGGCTTCTCTTGCTCAGAGATCTTCTTTGCTCTCCTGTCGCGTACCGCCTTCCTAATCTCCTGGTACTTTTCCAGCCAAGTCTCCGTCAGATTCAATAGAGTGTGCGGGTTCTTTCCAAACATCAAGGCGAAGGGAGAGAAATGATAGTCAACGGAGGGCGTCTGGTTCGTGGATTCCACGGCCTTTTCTACACAGCTGTCCAGAGTCATGTCCGGAAAGCATGCCATGAGCTTCTTGCTGGTGAGCTTTATAATGCCCACTCCTCTTTCTGCAAGTCCATTGCTCTGTGGCTTGTGAGGGATTGTGCAGACTCTCTCCGTTCCTCTCGACTTGAGTCGAGCATCTAACTCGGCCGTGAATCCTGGCCCGTTATCTGCCGCTAGTAGGCGAGGCCAGCCGTACTCTAGGAAGATCCTTCTCAGTTGCTTGTACGTTGTCCTTGTGTCCAGCTGACTTACCTTTCGTACCCATATGAATAGCGTCAGAGCGTCTATTACGAGTAAGAACTTTTCTTGGCGTAGTTGAAAGTGATCCGCGTGTACCCTTTCGAGTTTGTCCTTGGGATCGGCCCACGGTTGTACCCCTGTGGTTAGTTTTCGTGCCTTTGACATCCGACAGACATCGCAGCACTTGACCACTTTGCTGACATCTGCCCGCATGAGCGGCCACCAGTATCTTAACCTTAATCCGGCCAGAACTGCCTCCGTACCTGCATGCGACAGGTAGTGATAGCGAATGGTCAGTGCGATCCTATCTTCAGGCTTTGGACATCTTTTCCCGTCCTTTAGCATGTTCAGTCCTCCTGATTCAGGGATCCAGTCCTCAAGCTGTGTGATCCAGGGATCCACTGCGGCGGAGTGCTTGCCTTGACGTTCAAGGTAAACAGTCTCCTCTGTCGGGGGTATTTCCTCTTCAATGTCTGGTGGGGATATTTCCTCTTCAATGTCTGGTGGGGATATTACCTCTTCGATGTCCACGTATATGTCGTCTTCAGTCGTGACGCCCTCGTCATCTGAATCGTAGATGATTCGTTTGCAGGCGTTAACTTCACCTCTTGTGTTTGCCTCGATACATCTCGAAGGAAAGTCGGCCGGATTACACTTTCCTGGTAGATGCACAATCTTCAGTAAAGGAAATCTGGCCACTTTCTGCCTGAGTCTCTCCAAGTGATGATCCAGTGCCAATCGGGCACCCTGTAAGGAAAGAAGGTTTCTCGCGTCTGTGAAGACTGTCGTAGGAACACCAAAGATGAATGGCTCATATTTGTCCAGAGCGAGTTCCAGAGCTTTTGCTTCGCCTCTTGTGGAAGACCAGGATGATTCCCCTGCATGTGTCTTTCGCCCATCAAAACGAATGGCTCCATGACTCTGCTTCAGAAAGTAATGGAATGCCTTCGAAGAGAAGTCCAAAAAGATCTCGAAGGGCTCATCAAAGTTGGGGTATTTCAGGACCTCTCCTGACTTGACGGCTGCCACAATTTTCCAGAAGTCTGCAGTCCTCTCGGTCGTCATCGCGAACGGCGTTGCCTTCTTCAAAAGGTCTGATATGGACGCCATGTACTCTTGGATCCTAGGACAGTACTCAGTCCATTGCTCTGTCCAGGCTAAGAATGACCGGACTTCCTCCACTGACTCGGGAAGCCTTAATTCATCTAGAATGGCTGCTTTGTCAGCGGGCATCCTGTAGCCTTCACGACCTAGTATCATGCCGTGATGGAAACACTCAGTGACAAAGAACTGAGATTTGGCGAAGTTCACTGCCAGATTATACTTGTCAATGAGTAGCTTCAGTAGTTCCTTCGTGGCCAGCATCAGTTCCTCAGTCGATTTTGCTGCCAACAGAACATCGTCCACAGAGTTCTTTCCTACAGACCCAAACCTCGATAGATTGGCTTCATCCAAAACCTTGCGAAGGAATGCTTGACCCACTGCCGTAGCGTTGCAATATCCTTGAGGCACGCTTTTCATGACGTACAAGTCGCTGTCAGGACCTGCAAATCCAAAAAGGTCCCAAGAATCCTCGTGAAGAGGCAGTTGGTCGAAGTAGTTCGATAGGTCAATCTTTGTGAAAATATTCATGCCGTGGAGGTCCGCAGTGATTGTTGATCCCTGACAGTAGACTGTGGTGATCAACTCACAGTTCGCATTCACCCTTTGCAATGCGTGTACCAGCCGATAGTGGTCCGGTGTCTTAGCATTGGGTACTTTTGCCACGATGAGGATGGGATGCATCCATCGCACAGTTCTTACCTTGCCTACTGAACCTGCTTCAATCCTCCTCTTCAAGAGCTCTCTGATAACTTCTGCTGCTTTCGGGTTTCGAAAAGACACCTTCGTTGTTACATGAGTGGTGTCCCTCTTTAGGGGAACCTCATGTGGTTGGTCCCTGGCCAGTGTAGTCGGGTCGTAATGCATTTCCTTGACGAACTCGCTCAGCTCCCGCTGAAGGTTCGTTGTCGACTTCACACCTGCTACTCTCGGAAAGCAGTTGCAGGATGTGACCTTGCGACTGACATACTCCCGCGGCCGCACTCGGTCGCCGTCAAGACATATCAGGTCGCGTCCTATGAGGGTAGCCTGCTGTTCTTCTTTAAAAGCTAGCGGTAGCCGATAATGCCTTCCCTCATAGTGAATGCAAAGCGGTCGCTTGCTGATCTGAAGCAGTGTGGTGCCATTGTAGTCACAGACCTCGTCGAAGGTCTCCAATCCCCATTGTCTTGCATAGTCATAATTCAAAATGGTCCTGTACGCCCCAAGATCA
>NW_027178884.1:0-3070 GCF_019968985.1 Porospora cf. gigantea B | reverse complement strand
ACAACGTTCGCATGATCAGCAATGGATCGTGTGGTTTCATCGACTTCGACAACGCTGAAGGCGTTACGGAGGCAATCAAGTGGAACCAGACTCAGTACGCCGGCCGCTCCTTGAGGGTGAATAAGGCCAGCGATAAGCCTCCTCGACGATCGTAGTGGTTGCTTGTCGTGTAGTTTTGTGGTGGTAATTGGTTTTACTGTGACACAACTTCCGCGTGACAGAAACATGGAGAATGCGACATCGCATCTAGACTGCGCTCGAAAGCAAAATGTTGAGCTGGACGCGCTCAGCAGGCAGGTGGACGTAGCTCTCGCCGCTAGTAGCGTCACCAGATCACAACATGCTGAATTCCGAGTAGCTTGGGATGAGAACATGAGGCTTCTCAGCCACTTGTCCCAGGCGATGGAGAGCAGCGACGAAGTGAGGCAGGGAGCGTACGAAGCATTCGCCAGGACGAGCTGTCTTCCCTCCTCGTTGGAGAACATACTATTGAAAATGCGCACGGCAGGCGCATCAGTGATCGAGCAGACCTCTGCCTGCGTGGCCTCGGCGGAGGAGAAGCGCGCAGTCCTCTCCAGACTTGACGAGCAGATCAAAGAGATGTGCGATGCTGAGGATGGCCTGTCGGCAGCGATCCCGCTCGAAAAGGAACAGTTGGCGGGGCTGGAGGCCTCGCTGGACGTAGTGGACTTCAAGTATCAGGCACAAGAGGCGGCGGAGATGCAGAAACGGAAGACACGAGCGACAGAGTGGGCACTCCAACTCGGAGTCGACGTATTAAATGCCGTAGGCGCCGCGGAGGCCCTACGTCGAGAGTTGGCGGTGGTCACCGAAGCAAATGAGCGGATACGGGCGGAGTTGTCGCATATGAAAACTCAAATGGAAGCGGAGCCGGCAGTTGTGTCTGAAATCAGCGCTCTCCAGGCTGACAAGGAACGTGTGCGTGATGAGCTGCAGAACTTGCGCAGCCGAAGCGATGAGTACCGGTCGCAGGTCGAGCGCTTGCAACAGGAACTGAAGATGGTAGATGATCAACTGCTTGCATTTCCACAGTCTAAAAAGGCCGTCGAGGCCGAATGTGCGAAACTGCAAAAGGCAGAGGAGGAGGTACTGAAGGCTGAGAAGATGCTGCGGGAAGAAACCGCTGCATTGACCTCGGAGACGCTGCAGTTAGAGGCTAAGATGGCATCCATACGGAAGGAGTTGACCAGTTTGAATGCTACCAAAGAGAAGAAGGAGCTACAGCGGTTAAGAGGGGCAATTGACACGGCAACCAAACGGCGTGATTCGTTGAGAGCGGACATCCTCGCTCATGAGCAAGCTAAGGACCAGTCGGCGACGACGGTGCAGGTCCGGCTGCAGGAGGCGACACAGCGCAGGCGTGAGATCGAGGAACACCGGCAGCAGGCCAACGCAAGTGAGAGCCGCACGCCTTAACAAGCAGACTTCCAACGGGCACAAGAGAGATGTGACGCTAAACAAATGGTACTGGATGAGAAGAAGAGAGAACTGCAGTCGATGACACTGGTTGTGGACCGGTCTCAAGCGGATGTGGCGACTTTGACCAGGCAGATTCAAGAGTATGTTCGTGTGGAGACCGAGAAAACGGAAATGGATGTAAAGCTTATGAGCTGCCAGTGCCAAGAGGTGCAGCAGCTCGTAGAGGACGAGAGAGTCATTCACAACGAGAACATTATACGGATGAATCAAGACTTCGAGAAAGAGAAAGCAACTAGAGTATCGAAGCCTCGGCGACCGAAGAGGAGATTCGGTGGGATCCGAGGGACCCCTGAGGTGGGCGTCAGAGATCGTATAAAGAACGCCTTAAGTCGAGTGATGACGCCACACAAGACTCCAACAACCCCCAAAACTCCAAGTAGCGACAGAGCGGCGCGAGCACGCTTACTGAATAATAGTGGTCGCAGCCTGTTGGAAGCGTCCAAATTGAAGCGTCGGTCAATACGACACCCATCCAAAGGTCAGGGAGCCGACCTGTTTGACGAGGGCCTGGACTCGATCGCGTGATGTCTGCAAAAGCGTACGGTCCGCCTGAAAATGTTTCCACTACCTCCCCGCAAACTAACTTATGAACTAATTTCCATTTTTTCCACAATGCCCGTTCAGGAGTCTTCCTCAAGCAGCTCGTCCTCGGTCGTTCCACAGACCAAGAAGTCCAAGAAGGTCACTAAGAAGGTGCCTGCTAAGAAGGTCACCAAGAATGAGTCCTCCTCATCATCTTCCACCAGCGCGAAGCCTGCTAAGAAGGCTCCCGTCAAGAAGACTCCGGCCAAGAAATCTAAGAAGGCAAGCTCCTCTGACTCGTCATCGTCGGAGAAGAAACCTATCAAGAAGGTCCCTGCCAAGGCCGCCAAGAAGGACAGCTCTTCCTCTGAGTCCTCTTCAAAGGAGCCCGTTGCCAAGAAGGCCCCTGTGAAGAAGGTCCCTGCGAAGAAGGCCGCTAAAAAGCAGAGCTCCTCTGATTCATCGTCGGAGAAGAAGCCTGTCAAGAAGGTCCCTGCTAAAAAGGTCCCTGCTAAGAAGGACAGTTCTTCCTCTGAGTCCTCTTCTGAGAAGCCTGCTGCTAAGAAAACTCCCGTGAAGAAGACTGCTGCTAAGAAGGACAGCTCTTCCTCTGATTCGTCGTCTGAGAAGAAACCTGTCAAGAAGGTCCCTGCTAAGAAGGCTGCTAAAAAGGAGAGCTCCTCTGATTCCTCGTCTGAGAAGAAGCCTGTCAAGAAGGTCCCTGCCAAAAAGGTCCCTGCTAAGAAGGAAAGCTCCTCCTCTGAGTCCTCTTCCGAGAAGCCTGCTGCTAAGAAAACTCCCGTAAAAAAGACTGCTGCTAAGAAGGACAGCTCTTCCTCTGATTCGTCGTCTGAGAAGAAGCCTGTAAAGAAGGTCCCTGCTAAGAAGGCTGCTAAAAAGGACAGCTCTTCATCTGAGTCCGAGAAGCCTAAGAAGACTCCGGTCAAGAAGGTGAAGGCCGATTCTTCCGACTCCGAGTCCTCTGATGAATCGCCCAAGAAGCGCCCCGTTGACGACAGCGACAGCGAGGAGGCCCCTCCTCTCAAGA
>NW_027178883.1:0-3071 GCF_019968985.1 Porospora cf. gigantea B | reverse complement strand
GAGCGAGTCGAGCATGGCTCTCATCTCATCCATGGTCAACCGAAATGCCGAATTCCATGCGACAGCTTGCGTGCAGACCGTTGCGACACCTCACTCCAATATTCACCGGCAAATATGGGAGAGACTGCACCCTGCAGCCACTGCAACCGCCCGATGGTTCACGCACTAACGTTGCGGTGTCGACACCGCATCTGTCCCGTCTGTGCATACATAGAGGTTGAGAAGATGCAACATGCTTTGCCAGACGACGTAGGCTTGGGTTGACCGCTCAAACAGCCGAATGATTCGTTTACGAACGTTAGATGCCCGGTGTGCGCCCAGATCACCGCACTGGCCATGTCCACGTACAAATCGTTGATGAGTATTGTAGCATCGAGGAGAGTCCGTTCGCTTGAGCCGGTATTCAGTGTGCCTGAGGAGAGAAGCCCGCATATCCCAGGACCAGTGCCCTCTAGTATACGGCCACCGGTTTACGCGCAGAAAGCTCGACCGCGGCCTCGGTGTCCTTTCAAAGACGAGCTGAATGTGACCCACGCGGTGGACGTGGCGTGCTCACTCGATGGTGCGCCAGCCACAGACTTCTGCAAGGACTGCGCCGAGTTTTACTGCGGTCCTTGTCGTGAGGCGACGCACAACTTGGCGTTGGGGACCTTGAACCACGAGTGAGGCCGTGTGGGGTTTGGCATGCAGAGTGACTCCGTTGCTGAGTTGCCAGCACGCCAGCCTGATGCCGCCGTTGAACACGCGACTTAACGACGAGCATGGGGGACAGCGAACGCTAGCGCACCGACCGTTGCGCGACGCGCCTAGTGCCGTGACCTCGGATGTGTCGTTGCGGCCCGCCTCGCGGCTAAAGTAAGGGTCTCCGCGCGACCTGACGCAGTCCTCTCGAGCCCGCCCCTCTGGGGGCGGAACCCATGTCCTCCGCGTTTCCTGGTGGGTTCTCGTCGAACAGCACGCGGCGACAACTGAGAAGCATCGGGGTACACCAGCCAGCGTACCCAATGCTGTGGTCTGAGGAGAAGGCGACGGCTGTGGACTTCAAATGTCCAGAGCATCCAGAAGAGCCGCAGCAGTTCTATTGCCAAGACTGCGATTCCACGTGTTGCTGCGGAGTTTGCTGCGTGTCCGGCGCTCACAGAGGTCACGCGTGTATCACGTCTCAGGAGGCCTGGCAGCTGATTGCCAAGCGCATTCGGGGCCAGTGCGACCCATACATTCGTGACACACTGCTTCACCAGCGGGACCGTGTCGATCAACTGCTGCAGGCCCAGAGGCTCAGAAGTTCCCAAGCGGTCTTCGAAGGGAAGAAGGAGGCAGCGGGTGCCTTCCGCAGCATTCACGATTCTGTGGAGGTTAGGGTTAGGGGTCGTCTTTTCACAGAAATTCGAACAGGAGCTTTTGGCGTATGTCAACAGAACTGAGCGTCATATGTACGAGAAGGTAGTGCCGCAAGCTAAGAATGAGATGACTGCGGAGTCGGGCAATCTGAAGACCCAGATCTACTCACTTAACGAAAAGCGGACTTGCAGCCCTGTCGAGCTATGTAAATGGTGGAGCGAGCACGGCGCGCTTCTACGGGAGCAGCGATGTCCTGCAGAATCCTACGCGGACTCCGGTGCTGTGAACAGACACGCAGTGCAATACGTTATCGAGACGGTCTTCACGAAGCTAGCGGGACTGGACCAACTGGCAAACCAAATCCAGCAGCTGCCAGGCATCCTCGAGGAGTCAGCACGGACAAAAAAGTCCGTCGGAGTTCAAATAGGGCAAGCCGCTACCGATGGGATGTCTAAGGAGCTGCTGGATCGTTGGACCCAAACCGAGTTTGACATCGAAAGCGAAATCAGATCGAGACTTGCTGCAGCCACGGCAGAGAAGGTGCCGCCACCCGAGGAGAAAGGAGAAAAGAAGAAGAGGCGCCGTCGCAAGAAGAGGCACGAAGAGGACGAGAACGAGGCTGCTCGCAAACTACAAACTGCCGCTGTGGACGTGGAGAAAGAGCTCCCGAAGCAGGCGTGGATCCTCGCCGAAAAGGCCGGCGTCGATGTCCAGAAGCTGTTTGAGAAGATCGAA
Source organism: Porospora cf. gigantea B (assembly GCF_019968985.1). Lineage (NCBI taxonomy): Eukaryota > Apicomplexa > Conoidasida > Eugregarinorida > Porosporidae > Porospora > Porospora cf. gigantea B. The sequence goes on along the minus strand of NW_027178883.1, from coordinate 995 downwards.
AAGAAGGAGCGGAAAGCCGAACGCGACAGTCGACGTCGTGAGCACGAGAAGAAGAAGCCTAAACGAAGAGAGCGAGGTTCACACTGAATGTGCACTAGAAATGGCGTTCTCCTCGTTCTGGCACAGATCCAGTAAGCCTGCACCTGGTCGTAGCCGATCTCCGTACTTCTTGAACCGCTTGGAGAGCTCTCCGCAGGAGGCCAGCACAAATCCCAAGAAGCAAGGATTAGGACGACTCGGGCGCGACGTGAACTCGGGGTGCGATTGAGCCGCAATGAAGAAAGGATGATCCGGAATCTCAAGGATTTCCATTCTTCGGCCAGTTTCGTCCTTGCCAGTGAAGATCATACCGTGCTTTGCCAGCTCGTCGACAACGTCGGGGTTCACCTCGTACCTGTGTCGATGCCGCTCGACGGCTTCCGAACCGCCGTAGAGACGTCGAGCCATGCAGTCGCCCTCTTGAATAAGGGTGGTCCTCAGGCCCAGTCTCATGGTGCCGCCCATGTTGACCTCTTCTCGAGTCTCTGGCATGAATACGACCACCTTGCGATCGCAGTCGGGGTTGAACTCCTCGCTGTTGGCGTCCTTCCAACCCAACACGTTTTGAGCGAAGTCGATGACTGCTACCTGCATTCCGAGGCACACGCCAAGGAAGGGTTTCTTGTTGCGACGGCAGAATCCTGCGGCAGCGGCCTTGCCCATAACGCCCCGGTCACCGAAACCACCAGGAATCAGAATGCCGTCCTGCTCTCCTAGTAAGCTCCAGGCCGCTGTGAACTTCTCAGGGTCTTTCTCCTTGTATTCTTCCTCAAGTTGCTCGCTCTCGATCCAGGTGATATCTAGGCGTCGACAGACCTCAACGCAAGAGTGGATGAGAGCTTTCACAACACTCAGGTACGTGTCCAACGACCCCGTATACTTGCCGACGATGCCGATCTTCACGTCCTCGTCAGCCAGGTCCATACGATCCGCCAAAACCTCCCAGTTGCTCGCTG
>NW_027178882.1:0-3088 GCF_019968985.1 Porospora cf. gigantea B | reverse complement strand
GATCAACGGGGGACAAAACGGACGTATGAGTCGACGAACGTTGAACGTCGATAGGACTATCCAAACATGGCTCATTATTTGGGGGGACTGGTAGCATAGGAAGACAACATTGGTCCGTGTTCCTGAACGCATGACGAATACCAACTATCTGATGGGAAGGGATGAGAGAATGTTCTACATCACGACGGTCTGCAGAATAAATCGCAGAATAAATCATGGTTGAACGTGGAACTCTGAAGCAGGGACCTCAGGAGACTCTAGGGATTGGGATGACAATGCAAAACACGAGTTCTTCCGTGAAGACACAATCCGATTCTGACAATGGGAAGTGTGTGACAACTACATAGGAAGACAACATTGGTCCGTGTTCCTGAACGCATGACGAATACCAACTATCTGATGGGAAGGGATTTCAGGATGAGAGATTGTTCTACATCACGACGCTCTGCAGAATAAATCATGGTTGAACGTGCAGGACCTCAGGAGACTCTAGAAGAGCAGCCTAATTCAAATGTACACTCTCTCTGGTCGCACCAATTAAACATTATTCTACGTTACGACGCAGACAAATTCATAGTTGAACGTGCAGATTCTAGGATTTGCCTTCTTTAGATGTAGTGGAGAATGCTAAGGAAGGCAGCAAGCGCGCAAATTGCTCAATGAAGATCAGTCACTTCGAAGAAAGATTTGTAGATTGGATCTGGCAACTCATCACCTCCCCTCACACGATTCCTCTTCAACTTCAAGTAGTCTCTAGTAAGGTCCATCACCAGTTCTCTGTTTTGCAGAAATGCGGTTTCGAAAACCAAGAATGACAGCCTGTTGAAGGATTTCAAAGAGCACATCTTGCAGTAGTCTCTGAATACGAACTCTCCGGCCTCGCCATCTACAAAGAGAGTCCTCTTTAGGTTTGGGGACCTAGGAACAATAGCATTGTAGAAGAGAAGTGCGAAAATAGCTTCCCAATCATCGACCGAGTCACAAAAGATAATCTCGTTCCCAGATGGTGTGAAGCCTTCTTCGGCTTCAGTGTTCTTAGATGGTCCAAATGGTGCGAAGTCTTTTATGGTTTCTAAAATGTTAGGGAAAGAGCGTAACATGGATTCTATGGATTTTAAAATGTTACACTGGCATGTACAATACATGATCTGGAGACTTTGCTTGGTGGAGACTTTGCTTGGTTCCCCAACTTTATGATGTGTACGCCGATGAGAGCTGTCTGGCGGTGAGAATTACTTCACCACAACTGCGCCCCCCTTTCTTGGAGTCTTTGAAAATGATATGAGGAGGAACACAAAAACGCACAATCACTCCGCATATCATTTTTTAGGTGGGTAGGCAACAAAGCTCTAATGAGATGTGTAATAAATCAAGCATCTGCCTCCCGAATCACTCTTCTGCTGGACCATTCGAGCTTCCAGCTTTGATGCCGTCGCTAAACGCTGCTTCTACTATCTCACGGGCCCTCTTCAAATCGTGGAACTCTTGGAAGTTCTTAGCCTCCTGAAACGCCTGCCGCCGGCTGCCGCATTGGTTGGCTCGGAAACAGCCGCGGGGGCGGGCTCCTTCACTACTTAGTACCTGGCAGGTGTATAGGCGTTGAGCTTCGTTCCAGAACACTCCAGGTCGGAGATCCGGCCCAACGCGACGGAGCTTCCGGTAGCGGTTGAGGTGCAGGCGCCAGGCTACAAGTCGTATCAACGTCTCGGTCTTAGTGCCACCACCAACTGGAAAGCGCCTCAGTACAGTGTCGTCTTCCAGCGCCACCCAGCTCTTGTCGTGCTCACACCAAGCAACCTGGATTTCCTCCAACGGGGAACGCTCTGGTGCGCAGTCCTTGCAGCACTCCGCTGGGGGGAACATCAGCGGGTCGTAGTCTGCTTGATCTACGATTTGCTGAGCCATCATCATATCCGATTGGTCTTGCTCTCCAGCTGAGAAGACCAACTTTTGAAACCCGCCAACACTCTTGTCACGCAGCGTCTTGCGCCTATATTCAAGATTCGCAGCTACAGCGCGGGTCAAGGCATCTTGACTGGATCCGTTGTGGAGCGGGAAGCTGCTAGCGCCGTTTTGGTGACGGACGACCCAGCTGCGGTGGTCTGCACACCAGAGTACCCCCTGCATGCCATACACGGTCCATCGAATGCACTCGGAATGAGAGTGCTGGGACAGGGATGACGTGCTCGTTGAGCTCAACGAGCTCGGGACAAGGGTGCAGGTGGAATCAGACAAATGGGACATGGCGGGTAGGTAAACGCTGCTAAAAGAATTGCCTGCGGCGAGAGTGCAGTCGGAGCCAGCCGTAGACACGGAGACGATGCTACCGAATGAGCTGGTGCTACCCAATGAGCTGATCAAATTTCCAAGCTTTTTTGAGATGTGGTCGCCTGGGTGAAGTCTCATCAATCCTCTCAATTTTGAGACGGGAACTGCACCGAATTTCTTGGGGACCTTATTCATTTCCCAGCTGATTGTGAGGCGGGAACTTCACCCAATTTCTATCTTTCCCAGCTGATTTTGTTGCGACTGAGGGCAAAAGCGCAAAACCCTAAACAAACTATGTGATTAAATAATTATGTGATTAAATGTGTGCAATGATTGCCGTGTATCACCTAATAATATCTACCGATTCATGACACGTGAGACAAAACGGAAGGCTTTAGATGGACTAAGTTTACGAAGGCATACTTACCTTGCCTCCGAGATGTGGTCTCCAGCATACCTCTCTCCTCCGTGGCGCTGCGCATTGCACACGGCGGTCAGTAATACGGAGTGGGCTCACACTTCGTGGGACCCAGTGGCACAGTTTTTACCGAAAGGCCAGACGTTCGCGTCTCGGCCAACAAAACACTCTGTTCATTACTTTCACACTCTCCTTGATTTCTCATTCCAGTGTAGCGCGCATGTAATTACTAGGACTACTCATGAAAGGTTCGATGCAGGATTTGTAACCCCCTTGCATATGAAGAGAGAGAATGGTTGAATGTGACTCTGAACTCTGGGCAGGGGCCTTAGTAGACTCTACAGATTGGGATGACAAACCATGAGTTCTTTTAGTAGACTCTACAGATTGGGATGACAAACC
>NW_027178881.1:0-3103 GCF_019968985.1 Porospora cf. gigantea B | reverse complement strand
CGGACCCAATGCACAAGTCCTGGTTGAGAGGGTGCATCCACTACTTCAAAGTCGCAGTGGCCCTGGCTGTGGCTGCCATTCCTGAGGGCCTCCCAGCCGTCATCACCACGTGCTTAGCGCTCGGCACGCGACGAATGGCACGTCGGAACGCAATCGTCCGTCATCTGCCTTCCGTCGAGACGCTCGGTTGCACTACAGTTATTTGCTCCGATAAAACCGGTACCCTGACGACAAACGAGATGACCGCGACGCACCTTTACACTCTTGGGACTGACCAGCTGCAGGAGTTTCGCTTCGAGGGGGTGAGTTTCTGCCCCGTAGGCCGTGTTACACGTGATGGGCATCTGTACAAGCATATCCAACAGGGTGACGTAGCGATGTCGTGGATCTCGCGAGTGTGCGCCGAGTGCAACGAGTCTCAACTGGAGTGCAAGGACGGCCAGTGGACAATGGTAGGCCAGCCAACCGAGGCCGCCCTTAAGGTGATGGTTGAGAAGCTTGGTTGTCCCAACAAGGATCTCTCCGCCTTCCTCCCCTGTGCCGAGCGGTTGGAGCCGGAGCTGTTCGGAAACTTCATGACTGCGAATTGGACGAAGCTACACACTCTAGACTTCACCCATGAGCGACGGTTGATGTCCGTTGTGCTGGAGAATGATGGGGTGAAGTACGTTCTCACTAAGGGCGCACCTGAGGTGGTTATGGATCGCTCTTCGCGGGCCTGCATGGCAGATGGGACGGCTGTACCTTTTACTTCCAAGCCTGCCTTCGAGGCAGCATTCGGTCGTTTGGCGTCTAATGCCTACCGCGTGCTGGCGTTAGCTTTTCGACCGTTGGCTGCGTCGGAGGGCTATCTAGAAAATATCGAGGCCGATCTCATCTTCCTGGGCATTGTCGCTATTCAGGACCCTCCGAGACCTGAAGCTATCCGAGCTGTCGCAGAGTGTAGACGCGCTGGAATCAAGGTGATAATGATCACTGGAGACAACACGGCCACCGCCGAAGCGGTGGCTCGTAGGGTGGGAATCATCTCGCTGACTGGCGGAACGTCCATGACTGGCAGGGACTTCGAGGAGCTGACACAAGAGCACAAGCTGCAGAAGTTAACTGAATCCGAAGGTCTCGTATTCTCCCGCACGGAGCCCAAGCATAAGCAAATGATTGTCAAGTGCCTCAAGGAGGCGGGCGAGACTACAGCAATGACTGGCGACGGTGTGAACGACGCACCAGCCCTAAAACAGGCAGACATCGGTATCGCCATGGGTGTCGTCGGCACTGAGGTAGCCAAGGAAGCCTCTGACATGGTTCTGGCGGATGACAACTTCAGCACCATCGTTGCCGCTGTAGAAGAGGGCCGCTGCATCTACAACAACATGAAGGCGTTCATCCGTTACCTTATTTCCTCCAACATAGGTGAGGTGGCTTCCATCTTCCTCTCCGCCGCCTTCGGCCTGCCTGAGGGTCTGAGTCCTGTCCAGCTATTGTGGGTCAACCTTGTCACCGACGGCCTCCCAGCCACAGCGCTTGGTTTCAACCCAGCTGACGTGGACGTCATGACCCGTCCTCCTCGCCACCGAACGACACCACTTATCTCCCCGTGGATCTTCTTCCGCTATTGTGTCATTGGAGCGTATGTGGGATTCGCCACCGTCGGCGTCTTCGCCTGGTGGTACCTATTCGATGACTCTGGAGATCACACTCTTGTAACCTTCCACCAATTGACCCACTGGCCTCGGTGCACTGACTGGGCCGATTTCAAGGTCGACCAAGTGTATGGCATGGACGGAGACCCCTGCACCTACTTCACGGAGGGCGGCAAGATCAAAGCGTCAACTCTTTCCTTGACTGTTCTGGTGGTAATCGAGATGCTAAACGCGCTTAACGCATTGTCTGAAGACGGAAGCCTGGTCCAGCTGCCCCCCTGGCGCAATCCCTGGCTGGTGCTAGCCATCGCTGGCAGCATTTTGATCCATTGTGGGATTCTCTACGTCCCTCAGCTGGCCGATATCTTCGGTGTTGTCCCCCTATCCCTTCATGATTGGTACACTGTGGTCGCCTGGTCGGCGCCAGTCATCTTCATCGACGAGGCGCTCAAGTTCGTCGCCAGAAGGCATCGTAGTGGCACGCTTAACCCACTGCTGTGGTTTCTCCCAAAGCACGGCGACAAGGCCATGTGAGCTCGTGGTTAAAGATTCTGCGTCAGAAAATGTGTGCTGCTTGTGCGACAATTCTAACCAATCCACAAAAGAGTGACGCCAGATCGTGGAACAAGAGTTAGTCCTAAGCCAGATCATTTTAGCCAGATGATTTAAGCCAGATCATTTAAGCCAGATCATTTAAACCAGATAACCAGATCATTTAAGCCAGATCATTTAAGCCAGATCATTTAAGCCAGATCATTTAAGCCAGATCATTCAACAGGAGTTTGTCCAGCGCCCATTCCGATTAAGCACGGCACCTACACTGGATTGTCTCACGTGGACCGGGTGCCATTCCACTCCGATCTGGGTGCCATTCTCTGCAAAGTCGGTCACACCCCGATCTGGGTGCCATTCTGCCATTCGTTGCAAAGTCGTCTCGGTCACACTAGATCTACCAGTTTACAGAGTGATAATGATAGATGGCTCCCATCTAAAAATCCAAATTGCACAACCTTTTTAGGTGCCGAGTTTAATCGGAATGGGATGAGCATTTTTAGGTGCCAGGCTTAGGCAAGTGTTTTTAGGTGCCAAGTTTATGATACCCATTTGTTTTCGACACTCATTAGTTTATGACAGGACTTGTCCTACGCTGACAGTGCACTCATTTGTTCGTGACCGTGCATTTCGGAAATGTGAGCTAAGACGAGTTTTACACAAAGCTGAATGTCAGCGCTGCTACTATTGGAATGGCAAGTCCTGTCAGCGTAGGACAAGGGCAAGCAAGCGTCTATGAGTCTCTCGAGAGTCATAGACGCTTGCTTGGAAGTATGGCGTGCACCAAATTGTGAGACCGAGACGACTTGCAAGTATGGCGTGAGAGACTGAAGGGGGCCGGTACCCACAGTGTTAGATTATTCGGAACCCCACTCGTACGCTGGTTGCTTATTATTAATCTTATTGAAGAT
>NW_027178880.1:0-3104 GCF_019968985.1 Porospora cf. gigantea B | reverse complement strand
GCATGACCTTTTCGACGACTTTGCGAGGGCACGAGAGCAGTGATATGGGTCTGTATGCCTGTGGTTGTCTGGGGTCTTTGTTTCCGCTTTTTCCAATTGGACGGACCTCTGCTCGTAGCCATTGTCGGGGGAGCGTTCCTTCTTCTCTGGCGCGGAGCCAGATTCCAGTGATCCAAGAGGCTGAGGCATATGGGTTCAGTTTCAGCATTGCGTTTGATATGTCATCCGGTCCTGGTGCCTTCCGGGGGGGGAGTGCCTTGATGACACGCAAGATGTCGTGAAAGTCGTTTTTGAAGAGAGAGCCGGCCTCGACGCTGTTCATTTTTCTGGGCTTCCCGTAGCACAGCCGTTTGTTTTGGGAGATACACTCCAAATGATGTAGGTAGTCGTCTGCGGACACTGCGGTGACCGTGGATCGTGTGGTGTGTAGTGCAGACTCCTTGGCAGTTTTCTGTTTGCCTGGTGTACTGTGAGATTTCTTACTTGCATAGCAAGTTTGAGGTCAACAGTGCTGGGTCTGTGTGGTGCGTGATAATCTTGTATCTGTGGTGGACGGCCTCTGTAGAGGATTCGAAATGGTTTCATCATGGCGTCGCAGAAGCGCTGACATGCCACTGTAACGGATTTGGCGGTGGCGATGCTTTCCAGAACTTCTAAGCAGACGGTGTTGTAGAATTCTGCGGCTTTAACTCTGTTGTCGGTCGTGAGTCGCTTCATTCTGAGAAGTTTAGGGGGACGGTTACAAATCTTCAAATGGATGGGAACGTGGTATGGGTTCCAACGCCACTCTTGCGGTAAGTCACAGGTTGTAAGCTCCGATGTTAGCATGTTTTTCGTTAGTGCCAGGTCTGGTATAGACGACCCGTGTGCTGAGAAGAACGTGGCGGTGCGGGGGCTCAGTACGGTGATCCGGAGCGATTTGCAGAGCTTAATCAGTGCGCGGCCACGTGGTTCCGACTTGGAGTCACCTAGGACCGTTGATCGTGCATTCAGATCCCCTATCAGTATTCCACGTGTACTGCTGTTGGAGAAGGAGGTGATGACATCTTCTACCTCTGTTAGTGAGGCTTCTGGTGAGAGGTAGCACGATCTTATCAGGATGTTGTTCAGATTTACGTCGATGTATTGATAGGTCTCGGAAGCAACCTTTCTAATTGTCGTGGCTCCTGAGTTTTCACCGTAGTACACTGTAACACCTCCTCTGTAGTCTTTTGTCGCGCAAGGGGCCGTGGTATGCCTGTATCGCGGGAATGTCGGGGGGTGCACCCCTTTCGATTCTATGCAAGCGAATACATCGATGCGCGTTGATGCGAGAAATTCTCGGAGAATACTGGTCTTCTCAGGGCTAGATTCGAGGCCGTCGGTGTTCCAAGCACCAATGCTCTTTCCCCACAGGTTTCTGTCTGGGTCAGAGTTTAAAGCTATATTCTTCATGGTACCAATTTGGCAGAAGCTTAAAGAAATGCTTCCAGTCCTAGAGCCACGGTTAAATGAGTTTATCCACCACTACAACGCGGAGGGACATGTTTTCGTCACAACACAAATGCTCGCCGAGGAATCACGAACCGCTCTGCAATGCATTGAATTTGACCAAGAGAAGACACAGAAGCACGCCTCGAAAAACGAAGGCATCCGAAAACGAATGTTGAAATACGCCTCCCTTCTACCAATGCCCACTGTCAAGGAGTCCGCTCCGCCTGGTGCAACCGTCACTGCAAAACAGATGTCTCTACTCTTTGCAGTAATACTCTATCTATCAAGCGCCATTCCGATCACCGATCAGCAAAGACTGATCAGCGACCTCTTCATCATGCTATTTACGGATGGAACTGTGACAATCCTTCGCTGTCCAGGATGCTTGAGGATCGGCAAGACAGTTAAACTCGCACTGAAGCCGTGCAGTTTTACGCTGAGCTGCAGTGGAGCCCGATGCCCATTCACATACGGGCCCTCACGCTACAATTGTTACCACTCAGCCCCGGCACAATACATCGTACTGCCACAATCCTTGCTCCCTCCAGGAATCTCCATTCCGACACAGGATGTCGCAGGAAACCAATACACGACAACAGAGGCACACGCAACAATACACAGGAAGCGCCCACCACCCAGTCCCGAACACAAGGCACCAAAGGCCCTATGTGGAGAACAGCAACACCGAGTGGAGGTTCCAATCCCAGAGACCGCCAAGAAAACATCGCCAAAGGCACACAGCAGAGAGGAACCCCCAATATGGCCATCCAGGGCAGCCACGAAGAAAGAAAGCACAGCTGGCAAACCACCCAAAACCACTCCACTCGACAAAGCTAGATCGCGCCATCAGAAGCGCATGAGAGCCCTTGCGTCTACAGTCGTCCTCAGGCGTATTGACATCCCAACCATATCACAACTACTGGAATCCAGCTCCACAGAGCATTCGGAGGAGGAACCAACCGCGGCAGAAACAGCTCTCGAAAATATCGACGGAGACTGCGACAGCGACACCCCAATGGAGGGCTCAGACAGATGCTCCACCCCTCCGAAGCGGACTCTAACGGAACATCACATTCACGGAGTGATGCTAGGAGACTGGGACGAAACCGACGCAGAGAAACTCGGTCAGATGGTAATCAAGAACGTGCTACCGCGATGGGAGGCACTTTGGGGACGGAGACTCGAATGTACCGAAGAAAGAATCGACAAACTTGAGACAAGCCACACAGCGAGTGAAAATCGAATCTCCAGGATTGGGGCCAGTCTGGAACAGGTAAAGACGGAGCTCAACACTCTTAAGACGAAAGCCTCCTCAGCTGTGGAAATTGGTCCCCTACCCACTCCCAGACCCGACCCGATCTGGCCAAAAACCGACTACCCAGACATCACGGACATCTATCTGCAACTAGACGTCATGGGACGAAACCGAGTTCGCCTAAGAGCCCGATTCTGCGGCATAGACCCACGCCTCGGCCCTCTTCTACTCGACATTTGGTCGGTAGGTCGAAATATAGTGGCAATGCTTGTACCGACAGGCGAGGTCCACACAATCAAGAAGCTCATCGACTCTCCACACTGGACGACGGTTCCAAGCGATCCATTAAGGTCCGTGGTTTTAACGGATCCCGACG
>NW_027178879.1:0-24124 GCF_019968985.1 Porospora cf. gigantea B | reverse complement strand
TGGTGGGGTGCAGGTGGCCAGTCACTGAAGTTCGAAGGTTAACGAACTCCCCAATACCGCGTGCTTTCGATGAATGGTGGAAGTATCCCGAGCAAATGGCCCTCCGAGGCAAGTCCCAGTCGTTACCACAGGAGTCCAGCGGAATCTTAGAAGACGTCATGTGCTGCACGAGCTGAGCGCGAATTTCCCTCGCTTTCTTAAGCGACTTGAAGTGCAGGTAGTGTGATGAGCACCATTGAGCGCTGTAGTTGTGGCGCTTCCACTGATGGAAGACATTGAGCAGGGTGAGGTGGTCTGACTCGGGCACAAAGAACTTCTCACGAGCGTTGTCGCTTTCTTCTGACCTATCTTTAGGTCGAAAAAATATATTCGGTACGGACAGTAGTGATACGATGACAAGGATCTCCTCTGAGCAGCCGATCTTCGAACTGCTTAGAAGCATTCTAGATAAGGGGGGGTCCAGTGGGAACTGGCACATGTCTTTCCCAAATGCCGTGATCTCTCCGTCATTGTCCAGGGCTCCCAGCACCCACAGCTGGTACAAAGAGCTTACAATGGTCTCCTTCGGGGGCGTCGACATGAAGTGGAATGAAAAAACATCCTGAATGCCCAGGTTCTTGAGGAGAAGCATCACATTCGCGAGGTTGGACCTCTGGATCTCGGGAATAGATGACTCGTTCAAATCGCTAAGGAAGGACCTCTCCGTGTAGAGGCGGTAACACACGCCAGGTCCAGTCCGCCCTGCGCGCCCAGCTCTCTGGGAGGCGTTTGCCTGCGAGACTGGCACGATCTGCAGGCTGTCCATACCCATCTTCGCCTGGTACACCTTGAGCTTGCAGTACCCAGAGTCTATCACAAACCGGACCCCGTCCAAGGTCAGGGACGTCTCCGCGATATTAGTGGCCACGATGACCTTGCGGTGCTTGCTGGGGGCGAACACCCGAGCTTGCAAGTCACTTGGTAGCTGGGAGTAAATTGGAAGTATGGTCAAAGGGGCGGCCTTCTCTCCCAAGGCATGCGCTCTCTCAGCCAGCAGATAACATGTGGCTTCAATATCCTCCTGTCCAGTCATGAATATGAGGACATCGCCCTCGGGGTTAGACCCGCAGTGGACCTGCAGCGTCTTCTGCACTGCGGCGTCGACGTAGTCGGCAGCCGGGGCGCGCATCCACTCCACAGTGACAGGGAAGGTCCGTCCTGGAATCTCGAACACCGGAGCGTTCCCAAAGAAACGTGAGAAGAGAGAGGCGTCCATGGTGGCACTCGTGACAATGAGACGGAAGTCTCGCCGCTCCGCCACTACGTCACGAAGAACGCCGAACAGCACGTCGGTGTTTAGCGAACGTTCATGGGCTTCGTCCATGATCACCGCAGTGTACCGTTCCAAGACCTTATCCAGAAGTGCTTCCCTCAGCAGCACTCCGTCCGTCATGTACTTGATCCGAGTGTCGCGAGAAGTGCAGTCCTCAAATCTGATGGCGTATCCGACTTCGCCTCCCAACTCACCGCCTCTCTCGTCCGCGACCCGTTTTGCGACACTTACGGCAGCAACGCGTCTTGGTTGTGTGCAACCGATGATGCCGTTCGAGCCCCAGCCATCCTCGAACATGTACTGCGTCAGCTGCGTGGTCTTTCCGGACCCTGTCTCCCCCACGACGATAACAACTGAGTGCTCGCGGAGAAGAGACAGCAGGCTGCTCCGGACGTTGTACACTGGTAAACTTTCCCGCTGCTCCTGCACAGACTTCGTTCGAGCGAAGGCAGAAGAGGCCTGCGCGGTCTTCAGGTAGGTGGAGAACATCGCATCAGTCTTCACTTCCTGCTCCGTACGTGCTCGCGCTTCGCCCTTGGGCCCCGCAACTCCTATTGCGGCGCCCATGTCAGTTCCTTGCAGTTCCCAAAACCGATCGCGCATTGCAGCCTTGTCCTGTTGTCCTCTGAAGTAGCGCACCACCCCACTGCCCTTGCGTGCCATCACCATCATGTCGCAACCAGGCTCCTTGCAAAGGCTGACTTCGTTCTCAGCCTCCATGTTGATCGTTCCCCCTCCGTTCTTCTCGATGAAAGCCGGGTGCACTTCCCGGACACATACGTGCACGCGTGCCTCTTGTTCGTCGCTGACCGTTACATCCGTGGGGGGCAGCATTCGTGCCACTCCAGATTGGTGCATTCGATTGTACTCCCAGAGCGTCTGGTCTTGGCTGCGGAGGAACTGGAACTGATTTTGCTTTTGGCTCTTGTGTCCTGCACGACGCAGCACCTTCTCCTCGCGGTCAACAAGGGAAGGGTCGTCATCCGGCCGGTCGTACGCACCGGTGTTTTCATCCGCGTCATACCAGTTACGGTCGAACTGCTGCTCGTCATCCTCCCACTCCGCGCTTATCTCATTCAGTAGTTTCTCCTCGAATTCCCCTCCCAACAGACTGCTCGTCAGGCTGCCGGTCCCTCCTGACAACGACGACATTAACGCCGGGTCCATACCCTTGAATAGTATTGGAGTACCACTAGGCGTGGTTTCCTTCTCCCACGTGTTTAGCTGCCACGTAGGCGTGCCCATAGGCGTGAGGACCATTGAGCTGGTCCCGCTAGGAGGTACCTTGGCACTTAACGAGGGCTCTCGCTTGGGAACCCTCTCAGGCGTCATGAACTCCCGCCAGTTTCGTCTATCGCGGGGCTTTTTACTAGCCTTGACCTGGCACTCCGGAGTCTCTATTGGAGGTTGATGTTCTACAGCAGATGGGTCCTCTGTTGACGTTTTCTGTATTCTGATTCGTTTGCGATCCCGTTTTAATTGGAATGCTGAAGAGGACGTGTCCTGAGACTCGTCCTCAGCCTGTCTGGCGGATGAGGTTTTCGTTCGTCTCCGGAAGGTAGGTGGAGTAGGATAGTCTTCCATAATTCGTTATTTCTTGAACACATTCCAGAGCTGCACAAAGAACAAACGAAAATGCACACAAATGATACCCTTTACATGAAAATCTTTTCGTGATGGCCTGAGAGGTCCCTCTGATCGATACAGGCCTCCGCTATTGGTAGCCCTTAACACTTGAGGGTGAAGTGATAACCGAAACCTCGTATCGGATGATTTGGCACAACGAAAATATGGTAAGCTATGAGTAAAGTTGACATTATCAGATAACGGTAAATATGAGCTACGCACATCCGGATTACGCCTCTCTGGCTCCAGGCCAGTTCGAGCCCATTTCCGAGAAGCTGATCCACACGCTGCTGTATGACAAGGACGGCGAGATCGGTCTACAGTTCACACATGTGGGCTGGTTCGACACCAACGGCTACCCTCAGGGTTGGTATACCTTCGATCACCTGTGGTACTCCAACGGCATGTGCTTCTTCATGGGGGACGACCCCGCGACAGATGCCCCGTCGATAGTGACAGCCGCCACGTCGCACACTATGGAGCAGCTGGGAACTATGTCTGGCAAGGGCGAACTCAACCTCACCTTGGCTGGCAAGGAGTTTACTTTCGTCAACCAACTGGAGGCGGACAACGACCATACGGTGAAGACTTTCGTGATGAAACAGGAAGAAGGCGCTGGAGGCGAGGTTGGCGGCAAGAAGGACATCTTGATGGTCTTCTCCCTGCTCGGGTACATCATTCTTGCGTGAGAGAAAAAGACAAGGCGAACGCAGGTACATCAACGGAGAATATTCCGTGGAGAACGAGGGTCCGGCCCGTACTGGACTGTTCCGCGCTCTAGCCAACGATTGTGCCACGGTTGAGCCTTGCGGTGTATGTATGGACTTCTTCAACAACCCAACGGCCTACGAAGACGCTGATTCACTTGCCTACTTGGCTGGCTAGTGCGTGTGCCAAAAACTCTGACATTTCGAATCTATGAGCCCGTCGCTGGTGCTAAGGTCGCACAGCTTAAAATTGGCGGTCGACTTTGATAAGTGCTGCATAAGCGGCACCTCGACGTTCACAGTGGTATTGCCGCTGTCGCCGCAAGAGGCTGAAGGGCTGCAGAGAATGCAGAGCGGCATTGAGGGGGGCTCTGTGGACGTTACGGTTCCACTTCACATGCCATCAGGACCCGGCTTCAGCGTTTTGGGGGTAAGCATCAACGACCAACCACTGCCGTTCCCACTCAAATGTCTCTCATCGACGATGGCTGATTTTCCAGAGGCCGTGGTCAAGACGGGTATGGGTGACAAAAGGGACTTGCTCACCCTCTGCGAAATCGCGTCCCCCATTCTATACTCTGTGAGACACGTTGGCTGAGGTCATGCAGTCCGCCACCGTGATCACTCTCGCCGTCCCTGCTCAGGTGCTGAAATCTGCCTCTCAAATCTCCGCCAAAAGAACGATCTCCGTTATCCTACGCATATCAGTAGACTTCGAGTTCGTAGACCCCTCCCCAGAGAACCATGGAATCTATTTTTTGGAGCACGTTCACCTGGACTTTCCGGACGACCAGTCATTGCCTTCGTCTACCAAGCTCCAACAGTCTATCTATCTTACCACTGCTGACTCTCGGGAACCCTGGTTCCCCACGTTGTTGAGCGACAAGCTAGCTAGCAGCTTATGCAAGAAGAAGTCCCAGCTGACCACCCCTTTCTCAATGGAGGTGGCGGTCTCGCCACCGGGATTCGCGCTGCTGACGTCGCTTCCCTTCGTACAGTCACAGACGCGCGGCGATGCGGAGGTCTTCCTCTATGAGTGTCGCGGGGTGGCCCCCGAGTTGACACCCAACATGGTCGCTGTATTCGGAGGCAACTTCCTCGTTCTGCAGGATTTCTGCAGTCTACGCGCTGAGCAGCCTGACGGGGAGAGCGGCTCCATCGAAGTCCCCATCCGTGTCGCGGTCCCCCCGCACCTGGAAAAATGCGTCCCGCATACCATTCAACACATGCCGTCCATCCTTCTCGCTCTAAAGGAGATAATGCAGGCATATCCCATCCCGTATACGTCGCTAACGCTTGCGTTCTTGCCCAGGCCCCACCTACAGCCTCACCCGGTTCCGCGAACGGATGGTGGAGAGGACGAACTGGAAGGGACGCGACAGGATTCCCTGAATGTCTTCCTGCGCCACCACTCACCATGCGCCCAGTGGGGGCCGTCCTACTCCGTTTACGGTTCTCTGCTGGTCTTCCCGGAGGAGTTCTTGGTGTCAGAAGACGAGGCTGGAGAGGAGGTGTTCCAGATTCACCTCGAGATCATACGGGCCATAACGGCAACGTGGGTCGGCGGAGTTGTGAATGTGCACCCTGCCTTGGTGTTCGTTGACTACTGGCTTCTATTGGCGCTGCGCTACTACATTGCCGATTCAATTTTCATCCTTCTCTTTGGCAAAAGCAAACTGGGCATCGACCTCACCTGCCGATCGGAGACCTACTACAAAATGGTCGTCTGGGGAGAGGACATACTACCGCTGTCGTACGATGATGTGGAAAGCAGTGGCAGCGAGAGGCCCCGCACCTTTGCTCCCGGAACCACCGTCCTTGACGTTTATCACGACCCCTGTTACCACCTGAAGGCTTCTCTGATTCTGTGGGCGTTAGACCAGAAATTGGGGCACTCGGAGGAGGAGCACCGCTGGATTCCCCCCGGCACCTTCTCGTCTTTCGTCTTGACCTACGTGCGTCGCGCCGTATGCAGGGGGGCTGGCAACCTTATATGCACTGACGACTTCTTCCGCCGATTGGAGACGAAACTTCGGCAGATATTTGTTACCGATGGATGGTGGAAATTACCACATGGTGCGTTACCGCACCAACCGGTAAAGAATGGGCAGGCACCGAAACCGGACCAGCTGAATCTGGCCGCCTTTCGACCCTTTCACCACCACAATATCGAGAAACTGTTCGTGGACCTCACGGAGTTTCGTCTATGTTTCTTGAACAGGCTAGGAACTACACAAGTTTGCGTGAGTCTGTTCATCCACCTCTCCAAAAGAGGCAAGAGTCAGGAGAGAGTAATTGCCAACGTGGATCAATCTCCCTTGAGCCCTCCCCCGGCCGTCACAAAGGAGGGTGCATCATCGTGGATGTGGATCGCCCGCGCAGCGCCGCGACTTTTTATGAACGACTTCCAGGATGAGGATGGTCTGCGTCAGGCGCTGGCTGAGAATTCGGTCCAAGATCTCTATGCGACGAGTGGGGTCCCAAAACTGGATGAGGCTTTGAAGCCTCACGGCCGGTTCCCTGCCTTCTGCTGTTTCGATCCCGTGGATGTGATGACTCGCGACGCAAAACAGGGATTCGGGTTCGGATTCGTCGGCTTGGAGGCTACTCCTATTTGCGGAGGAAAAGGCCCTCTCTTCTATGCTAGTCTCCACCGGATGACTGTTGAGAAGGCCGTCACCACGCTGCCTGGAAATCATGTTCCCTCGGGAGCAACGGCCAGCCAACTGTTCGTTCATAGGAGTGCCCCGCCGCAGGACCCATTCGGTCTGAAGATCGCGCCGTTAACAAGTTCCATCGGTGGCCAGCCGGAGTGGTTCCTACCTTGCACAGCGCTGATCCTTCTGCGAGGACTGAGTTTGCCTCTCGCGGCTGTGGACGAGCCTGACCGCCTCGGCCGCCTTACCGTCAATTGCGTCACCGGGCTTGCTGTTTCCAGCTCAGTGGAGTCCTTCTGGCCGCTTACCGTAAAACTAGAAGTGTGTGAAGAGGCCGGCACCAGCGCTGCATGGTTGGTGCTGAAAACTCCGTACCCTCGAGGATTGGCCGCAGACCTGATGTCTGAAGAGCGGACTACTGTGGCCGCCACTGTACCCGCAACAGAAGGCGCCAAGCCGGAAGACGACGCCTCCAAGGTCTCGGCCATGCTGTCGGCGCGGATAGCTTCCACACGGCATCTTAAGCAGCAATTCGTGGGACATTTATCCACAACTGACTGTGACTTCCTGAACAATATGGAGCTGGGGATGCATGCGGGTGTCTTCGACCCGCTCAACCGAGTCGAGATCGCGCGGACGCTCCCTGAGGCTGGGCTACCCTTCCTGTGGGTACGCAATGGAGCGGCTTCCGGAATTGGCCTGCTGGTGAGATTCAGACGTTGTCAGTCTCCTGGAATGTGGGAGAATCAGTTAGAGAACGACCCCTCCCCTTCGATGGTGCTCGAAGCCATAGAGGCGCTATCGAGGATAATTCAGGACACTGGCACTGTGCGCCTGGTTCGCCTCATGCGTCGGCACGATTTTCCTCCTTCCGTACGGGGTGCAGCAGCACTGGGGCTCGTCAGAATCCACAACTCCATCAGCTCTTCTACAAACGGCGACACCGAGAAAATGGAGTTCATCATGGCCGCGCTGGTGGATTACTTCGCCGTCTTCGTCTACGAGAAGCCTCTCTCTAGAATGTTCCTCGTTTCGGACCGAGATGTGCAAAACCTCCTAGTGTCGCAACCGAATCTGAACAGGCCATATTTCCTGTCAGAACGGTTGTTCATCATGCATCTTTACAACGGACTCTCCCTATTGCGAGGCCGTGACGGGCTCACCCCTCCTGGCGCTCTAAGACTGGTTCTCTCGATTATCCAGGAGGTCCAAGCGGAAAAGAGTGATCGCGGTGTGCACACGCGATTCACCTCGCAGATTCTCTCTATTCTGGCGGACGCTGCGCTCCCGGAGATCCCTCGTTTCTGTCCGGAGTCGAACCCGGACGCTCGAGCTCCAGAGGTGGTGGACTTCCTGTTCTCGCATGTCTGGAGGCTCTACCGCCTCGACATATGCTTTCCGTCGCCTTTTCAGACGCACTCGGAGCACTTCCTCCGACTAACAGCCAAGCAACCCGCTCTCAGGCTTCTGGCCCGGCAGGCACACCACAAGCTACATGGCACGGCCTTTGACCCGCTGATGCTGCTACCTATAGTGCTCCCTTCCAGCCGCGGCCGCATCCCGTCGCAGTTGGCTCGCTGGCCGCGCTCAGCAGTTGTCCGAGCGCACTCTCGCGTTCTGTCCGAGGCCAAAGGCGCCAGTCTGCAGCTGCCGTCTCTGCAGTATCCCTGTCTTGGGCCGCAGAGAGCGGCTTTGCTGCTGACGTTGGTGTCCCTGGGGAGTGGGGAGCTCCTGCCACCGCTTAGCATTCAGCACATGACAGCATTCGATGTTTCTAAGCCCTGGAAGGCTTGCCCCTTCCGATGCTCGTGGCAGACGGATCAGGATGCCCTCCGCAGCTCAGGTCTGGCCATAGAGTTCATGGTCAAGACGGTATTGGCTGTGGACGCTCTCTTGATCGGCACCGATACCTTACAGCTGCACGCCTCTCTATGGACAGTCGCCATGGAAGCGCTGGAAATCGTGCTACGGCGCTCACCGGAGAGTTTTCGAGTCTTTCTTCTCATGAAGGAACATTTCACTGGGTTGAACTGGAGCCGAATCGACGACAGCAAACCTCAACCACCTCCAAACTTCCCTGATTCGTGGTTCGTCCCGGTTGTGGTGACTTTGCCGGACTCTTCGACTCGTGTTGAACCGGCACCCTTCGTAGTGTGTGAAGCTCTGCACTCCTACTTGGTCCAGCGCGTCTGGCGCATAAAGACCGTGGCCAATCTGAAGTTCGTCACCTGTAAGAAATTCTATGCCAGGCTATTTGGATGGGGCCTGCCACAGCACTTATTCGACCTGCCTTATGGGAACACCATGTTGCCGACAAGAGATATTGTGAAACTATTCGTAGGCGGGCTTCAAGGGGGGATGCCCCTGCAACGGGACGAAGCCTTCATCCGGTACTGTGAGAGCCTCAGACCGTCTCTGACGCCTCAGTGCATTGCTTTGAAGCACGCTGAGAACTCTGCAGTACCGGTGGATGAGGACTCCTGTCTGCCTGGCCTCTCAGTTACTGCGCCTGTCACGTGGAAGGAAGTCGCGTCGCATATAACAAAGGTGCTGCTGCGACTCCCTCAGAGTGAGTGGTTCAAAGACCCTGTCAACGTCCAAGAGGCTCCAGATTACTAGTGAGTGTTGGAGTCTCTCCCAGACACAGTCGAGTGATCAAGAGACCGATGTGGCTCCGCAAGGTATTGGAAAACCTCCGGGCCGCCAGCTACGCTTCGTTGAGCGTCTGGTTGGATGACATTTTCTTAATCTTCAGAAACTGTCGGCAATACAACGCCAGTAACAGCGCTATAACACGGGATGCTGACTTGGTTCAACGAGTTTTCTACGACCTGCTGAGGTCCGCCCAGCCGCTGCTGTGCGCCTTGAAAGAAAGCACTGACGACCAAATATGAATCAGAGAATGCACGCAAGCCATCGCCGATCCTCGTTGCTTACGTGGAACATCAGCTGCCTTTCTTTGAGATGTACGACGGTTTCGTACGTCTCGGTCATTTGGAGTGGCTCGAACTTCTTGAAATAGGTATGGACCACCACAGCTGGAACAGAAGCGGTCCTATTCTCCTTCGTTCTCGTGTAATCCCTGAATCGGGCCATGTGGAAGCAGAAGTCCTTCGAAACCTCGAAAACCACGGCTCTAACAGAAACAGAGCCAGCCAGCTGCAGAAAGGATGCGCGGTCAGCCATGAGCCCGTTCGTGCGGTCAACGACTACACCTTCACCTCGAGTCAGTGCAGCTTTCATGACGGTCTTACACTTCGCCAGTGTCTTCAAAACGTCTTGATTCACAACAGTGAACCCCCTCGTTTCCGACAGGTGTCTGGCGAGTCGACTCTTTCCCGCGCCCGGGGGCCCTACCATAATGACGACCTCCGGTCCAGCACTCTTGGGGAGCTTCTCGTCCCAGAACCGAGTCATCTCATCTGCAGTCACCAACCGTAGCAGTCGTGGGTCAAATGCTGAAGAGTGAGAAGGCGCATCACTGGGTTTCTCCTCAAAGAACATCTCTGGGGTGAAGAAGTCGATCCCAATATTCAATGCCAGGTCACGGTCGCTAGAGCTGTGATCGTTACGCCCCTTTACACGCTTTCTGCCAGCAGCGTCCCCAACGTAGAAGCAGTCTTTATTGTTGACGTCTGGATACACGTCGCTTACTATCCAGTCCCATATGCCAGGACTAGGCTTTCGATAACAGTTGAACTTCGTGGCGAAGCAAAACAACAACGGAGCACCGCAAGCAGTCTGCATGGCCTCTGCTTTCTCCTTCAGGTCCCCCAATTTCGTCTTTCCCCGCTCGACACCCCCCTGGTTGCTGATAACAACGACGGCGCAGCCTTCAGACGTCAGTCTGGCAAGCTCCCCGGGTATTTTCGGATAGAGCCACTTCCAGTCGGTAGGTTCTGAAGGCCACCTGTCGCCTGATTTGGTTGTGATCAGTGTGTCATCCATGTCGAAGCAAGCCAACTTCGTGATCAGTACGGCGTTCTCGGAGTCCGTGACGTTCTCGGATCTGTGACCTAGGAGCCTGCACACCAGGCCGTCTCGTGGTTCATACCAATCTCGTCGAACTCGCTTCGACATTTTGTTGTATTTTCTGGGATGGCTTTCGTATCATTCGCCTAGAATTCCCACATTCCCAGTTTATTGCACGTTCTACCCAACTAACTCCAAACCCAACAATGAATGATGTGCTGGGAATTGTAGATCGCCTCCAACAGGCGCATAGGAATGAACAGCCCTTCACGAGGAAGTGCCGCTGATACTTTGCAGAAGGTTGGCCGCTCCCCAAAAATATTCCATCAGCAACTGACATGAGCCAGCCAACACTCAACACTGGTCAAGTGACAGGTCAGCGCTGTCGTGATGGGAAACACATAATTAGTACTACATGGGTGATTTTGCAGTACATGGGTGATGTGAGCTATTATTGGTGCAATTGCTGGAGCATTCGATGCACCACCGGTGGCGTTGTTGGGTAGGCCGTTGTCGACGTGTCGACAGCCTCGAAGCTCCATCAATTCTCGTCGAAAAGTCCATGAGCACTCCAACAAGTCAGGTGCCCGTCAGCAAGTCGAGCAGTTTTTCTTGTGAAACCGAGGATAGCACATGTCCTGTAGTCCGAGACCCGTCGTTTCATGCCGCCTCTTTGAAAAGCAACATGGAGCCGTCTTTGGATGCCTCCACTTTGAAGGGCGTTCCATCGCTAGACCTGTCATCCATGGTCTCCCGAGTGTTACAAGAGGAAGAGTCCTCCACACCACCAACACCAAAAAGGCCGAAGATGCACAAGCCCCTGTGGAACTCGAGTTGTAAGCTCCCATATCCCAACTCACCCAGATATAGTTCCTAGTCCGCGTAGCGGTCGACTCGAGCCTTGCACTTCGCTGATCAACTCCCATCGTACAGGTACCCAGGATGCGTTAGGGGTGGGTTATCTCTTCGCGTCTCCAGACGTGACCAGCCAGCCAGGAAATGTGAGTCTGCTCATCACGCGAGAGGAATGCCGCAGAGCTGTTGCGCGAGTGACACTACCGGAGTGCTTCAAACCTCCTCGGCCATGTCCAGGGTCCGTTATTCCTCGAGACGCTGCTGCTGAGATGCGAGAGGAGTATCGGACGATGTTGAGGCTCTTTTCGGCTGAAATGGTCGCCGGAGTCGTCTTTCCGCAGATAACGCAGCAAAAGCAGATTCTGCACCTGCTATGCAGAATAGACCCCACTCTGCAGCTTTTTCAGATAGTTTTGACATCCGGAAACGTCCTTGAATTCTCCTTCCTGAGACTCAAACACGTGTCAGTGATCGAGCGAGTCCTGCCGGTCAAGGATGAAGTGCCAACCACAGTGTATTTCGTGGTGCCGAACTTCGATGGGAAGAAGGTCGCTATCGTTACGGAATGCATCACCACGGCGTTGAGGATTCGCACGTGTTTGATGCTGATGAATAAGGTGAGGAGTTAGTGCTGAAAGGCATTCAGGTCTCGAAATCGAGAGCAGTGCCCTCGTGCATGCCGCAGTTTGAGCACGCATCAACGGACCTGTCAGACAGCAGTCTGTCGACCTACGAGGGCGGCGTCGACAACTGGCTGGTGCGACATTGCTTCGGGCGTGGCGACTCCATACCACCGCCATGTCCAGGGCCTGTGCGTGGGGTGGCGGCCTTGTGTCTCGGCTACGACAGGTGACGTAGGCGCGAGAGGCGGTCTCGGAGTTGGTCTCTTCGGTGCGCCTTCGGTGTTTCGTGTTCAGGACTGAACAGCAGGTTCTTGTCGAGGAGAGGCTGCTCGAAGGTCTGTCGAACCCCACTCGTTTTTGCGCTAACTTCGTCTGCACTTGACGCGAAGTGCCTAACCGTTTTTTTCACGTCCCGGTCGTCCATGTCGCGAAGGGCCTCTTGGCCCACTGTCGCATATACGAGAGCCTTTCTCTCAAGCGCTCGCCTTGACGCGTGCACAGGGTCGACCGAGCCAACCGCGGGCTTTCGCCTCGTATCTTCACACTTCTCTATCAACCGCGCCAACCGGCTACTTTTCTGTCCAACCGTTCTGAAACCACCTACTTTCCTAGCGGCACGGGTCTTCTCCGCGTTTTTTACCTCGTCGCCTGCCTCCTCCAAGGCACTACGGATCCCAGTGAGGCCGGTGCTGGATACCCGGTCAATAGGCTTGGCAGGTCTGGGAAGCAGACTCGACTCGGTCAGCCAGCCGTACTGCGACATCCGTGATTTGTCTGATTTTTGCACAAAGGTTCAAGCGCGATCCAACACATACTGCCTCCCTGTGGCTCCCTTCAGCATCAAAGACTTAGTGATTTCCCGATATTACTAAATATCTGCGCATGGTAGATTACCGTCTAACCAAGCGCGTCGAGGCCGGCGTGTACTCGAGCACGACGGGATCGCCGGTTTATGGTGACGTCGACGAGAACTCTGGCCGTCCGGGGTCTAACAACTTTGACTTCGAGATTGAGACCATCGAGGACGCTATCCTCTGGCTAAAGTACGTCGACTCCACATTCGTTCCGCAGGCGCCTCGGCTTCGGATTACTGTGGAGAAAGAAGGTCATGACTCGCAGGAAACCACTCTTGACTGTAGAAAGTTCGTGGCAGACGTGCGGAAACTGGCTCTTAAGAAGAGCTACAACGCCGTGGTCGACCACCTCTGTGCAATGTGCACGCTTGTCCTCAATCTAGTGGACCAGAAGCACACTGTATATCTGCGGACGTCCTCGACATTACAGGAAGTCGAAAGGAAAGGTCTGAAAGCCCTTTTCAACCTCTTTAGATCTTGTGGAGGCGAGGACGTTCCACGCCTCGACGACTTCATTTACCTGTTGAGCTACTACGTATCTAAGGGCAAATCCATCTCAGTACTGTGTATGCTCTCGGAATTCCCTTACCTGTTCTATAGCGGGCCCAACTCGCGAGGCGCGGTGACCTCGATTTTAGGTTGTGGCGGGGAAAACATCGTCTTTCAATTGGAAATTGACAGGGCACAGCTTGCTCTAAGAAGGGCCGTAACGAAGAAGGAGTTTGATGCGCTAACAAAAATGAGTGGCTTCTCCATCGGCGGAGTTAGGCCATTTCATCTTTTACCTGTGGGCAAGCACAAATACGTCATGATGCCGTTGATGCAAAACCTTGAGGCTTTCGTGCGGGAGAACATAGCCCGGGGTGGCGACGGTACTGTCTTCGTGGACGTCATCGAGGATTTGGCACATCAGTTCCTATTTATGAGGTCGCTCGACATTGTGCACTGCGACATTAAGCCACAGAACATTATGGCGTTGCAAGTGGATGGTCAGTACACATTTGTGGCCGGAGACTATGGCAGTGTTAAGAAGGCTGGCGAACGGTGTAACAAGCTTGGCGGCACCGTCCCTTACCGCGACCCGTTCTCCATGGTCGGCGACGCAATTTCCGAGCATGACTACTGGTCACTTGGCATTTCGATTTTCCTCTTAGTAAATAAACTCACTGAGAATACGAATCGGTGAGTTACTGGGCATGTGAACATCAGGTCCAAGACTTACCGGGTTATTCAGGAGTGGAATCGCGACAAGGCTACTGCCTGGGCCAATGGTGACCGGTTCCAGATCAGTGACACCACGCGATGGGAAACTGACATGCACGACATGTACCTGAGCAAAGTGGACCAAGACAGATACTTCAGCCTACCCAACGTGAGTTTTTCGGTCGACTTACGGAAACTGGTGCTTCGGCTGTGCGACTGGAACCCCAACGACCGCATTCAGCCTTCGAAGATACTATCCTGGAGTAGGAAGATGAGGAAGCGTTACGGCTTGCGTGTTGACAGGCCTCGCTTGATGGGGGGTACTTTTTAGTGATCACTGCTGCCATAAATTCACTATTCTTACTGCCACCTGCGAATGATTTCCGATGCGACTATATGGCCGGGAAGCGTCGATGAGCGCATGCCAGCCGCCCGACAAATGGCTGATGAGATCACGGAGATAATCTCTTCAGCGCTGGACGAGGCCATTAGCTTTTTCAGAGAAGCGGTGACTCCGACTCTTCATCCAAATCTGGGTCGCCAACCAAGTTTCGGCTTGTTGTCTCAGAGGGAGGACCATTCGGACGATGAAAACTGTCTCGAGATGGCTGCCTTGGTCAGCTGCTTCCAGCAAAAGGACTACGTAGGCGCGATATCCCGTTGGCAGGATTCGATCGTTCCACGGATATGCAACCTGGATCGATTCAACGTCCAACCGAATTGGCCTTCTTTGGCGAATGTAGGTCACGTCATTGAGTCGTACTGCGAACTTTCGGCCGCCGAGCCTAATAATCCCGTGCTGCGCACCACCATTTCGAGCACTATCCAGTTTCTGGTATTCACCTTCGCCCTGAGAACCACCTCCGAGGCGCAGGACATGCTGACTAATATCCTCGACTCCCTCTCAACTGGATACCAACACGCTGCGGTTCTGGAAATCGTCAGCCATTTGCGCGGTATGAAGCCCTACCTCACTCCTGAGTGTGCCGCGAGTGTCGAGGAGAGGGAGATCGACTCGTACGTCCGCTTCTCGAAGGTTGATGATCTCGTATATCTTCTGCAGAACTCGGTAGTAGACTGCAAATACAGTCTACGGGCCTGGCGGAGCGTGATTCGCCTGCTTTTACAGCAAAACCGCGCTGCGGAGGTCATGGAAATACTGGCCAAGTACCTAACTGCGGTCCCTGTGCATCTTCCTTTAGGAGTTTCGGAGACCGACGCCGACATGGAAGAAGCGTTCTGCGATCTGGCCGACACCGCTAGCACAGCTCTGCTGTTCATGTCCAAATTGAAGGGCGACAACCAGTCGGACACCTTCATCCAGAAACTCGGGTTCTACCTCACGACGCTCAGTGAACGCGTTGCAGCCAACCACCCTAACATATTCTCGCTATCAATGACCGACCAGTGTGCCGTCTGCCCCACTGGGTGCCTAAACATGGGAATCAAGACACTAGAGCGCGGCATACACGCTGTGATGGAGAGTCTCTCCTCTGTACCCCTCCGCGTTGCGACGGCCAGCCTGCCCACTCTGGTGTTGTTCGACGCCTTCGCTCGTCACTGTACAGGATGGAAGCACCGATCGCCGTTCCTCCACAAGTGGATGTTGCTTGCTTTCGCCTGGCTTCGGTGCCCCAATGCAGTATCGCTCTTCGCAGACGCCGAGACCATGGGTTTCGTCGACCCGCAGATGTGTAATCTTATAATCCGGAACTGTTTCTCTTCTCGCAACGGAGAGATGGCATCCTGCGTCAACGAGTGGTTCCAGCGTAACAAACGACTGCAGAGATTCGACGCCGACGTTATCGAGGACTTTGAGATGACGTACAGTAAGTTCCAGATGCACACGAGCTCTCCACTATCGACACCAACGATCGACGACCTTTGCCGCCAACAGGACTGCTCACTGGCAGTCGACCGCCTCAGACAGGCTGGCCACGGGAACGTGCCTATTTGCACGCAGAACCGCGTCCTTAAGTGCCTTGTATTGCGCTGTTTAGCTGGGAAGGCATCTGAGGCGGAGGTTCTGGCGCTGTCCAGTTCAATGCGTGCGGCAGGCTCAGCGGATGCTGAGACATTGAATTGCGTCGTCGCGTTTCTCTACGATGTTCATCGTCCGACAGATGTCGAAAACACCATGCGACTTTTTGAAGAGAGCGGAGTGCAGCTGGACGCTGATGTGTGGGATTTCGCCATCACCAGCGCCGTCAACAGTAGGCATCACGCCAATGCTTGGAGCGCCTTTTCCCAGATGACTCAAAAGGGCTTCCGCCCCTCCTCACTTACGGAGAGGAACCTCTTGGACGCTGTCACTGCCAGCACACCGCTGGAGCTTTTTTCTCGGCTGGCCAGCGGTTTTGTGAGCTGGTCCGATCCAGTGATGTTCTCCAGCCTCGTAGAGGCAGCGTATGTCGCAAACGACACTCATTTGCTTGACAGGTGCATTCGATACGCGCGTGAGGAGTCCAGTCGAAGCAGCGCTTCCTGTTTGAACGCCATCTTGAAGGCCGCTGTCGCTGTCGCCGATCTAGATCTGGCAGTGGGCTTCTGGGAAGAAATGATCACCAAGAAGTTCCAACTGAAACAGGACACCTTCAATACTCTCGTTGGTTCGCTGCTGGAGGTCGACCGGCTCGACGACGCGCTCTCCGTGTTGAGGAATACTCGCGGTGTCGTGCCGCTACAACTGCACGTGATAAGTCTGATTCGTTGGCTCGTGTCTGCCAAAAACAGCGATGATGCTGTACGCGTCTACGGAGAAGCCAGGGATGCCGCAGTCCCGGTGCCCAACGTCACTTTCAACACGCTAATCAACTGCTGCGTAAACACCGGCAACGTGGACAAAGCACTGGCTCTCTGGCGTCAAGTGGGTACCGACCCCTCCTTCCGCCCCGACGTCATCACGTTCAGCACCGTGGTAAAGGGCTACGTACAAAAGAAGAACGTGGAGGCGGCGATTGACGTGTATGTCGATATGCGTGGACGTATGCAGCCAGGCGACGTCGTCATCTACAATAACCTTTTGGAAGGTATCACAGAAGTTGGCGACCTGCAGCAGGTCGACCTGCTCTTGGACCTGATGGATGGTGAGAGCGTGATTCCCTCACTGGTCACAATGACCCTGCTCATAAAGTTCTTTGGTCGTCGATACGACGCGGACACCACCATTTACATCTGGGATCGGTATCCAACGCTGTTTAAATTCGATGTGGACATCTTCTCGTACACCGCTATAATCAGTGCACTATTGTGGTGTTCTGAAGCTGAGACCGCTATGGACGTGTTCGAGGAAATGCTAGCGAAGGGTTTGTGGCCAACATCTAACCGATTCTTTGGGACGTTAGTTAACGGCTTCATCAAGAGTGAGTTACACGCTGTTTGCTTATTCAGGCGGTCGCACAGACTTCGCCCTTTTTGCTGCCCGACTATGCAACGACGATGGGAAGGTCCACACTGTGCAAACTTTGGAAAAGCTGGTTGCTCACCTGCAGTACCTGCCAGAGGACCAGAAGAGATTCGTAGGCGCTGACCGCGCAAACATCTTGCAAAGCTTCGAGCATCAACTGAATTCTGTTAGTGACGAACGCAGCCGCAGTAGGCGCAATCTGAAGCAGATCGCCGACAATCTCACCGCATCCGACAAACTGGTCGACGGCAAAGTAAAGAGCGTGGCGCTGCGAAGCCTGATGACCCGCCTCGTTCCTACCTATGTCGACAAGCCAGCACGCTATCGCAGTTTTGGCGAGGACGCGCCGGGGTACTTGGTCAACAGACCGGTCAGCTCTCACCGCACGTGGGACCAGCAGCCCTTCGACTGGCACACGTTCGTGCCTGTGTTTGGCGAACGCATCACTCCCAAGAGAGGTGGCGTGTCTCCACGGGGCAGACGACGTCGAAACTATCAGTGACCGAATTTTTTGCCGACAAACCTGTGGAAATTGCATGTTCGTTTTTCTACTCGACCTGCGCTTTGCACACACGTACAGTCAGCAGTGGGCTGAGTTTATCGCGGAGTTCGCCAGTGCTACAAAGGATCGGCAGGTGCCGTTCGGGGTGGGTAGCTTCTCGAGTGAAGGCATGTGCTGGCGGCTGCTTGTGGATAAGCACAAGGTGTCGATGGTGCAGGCAACTCTAGTCTGCGCAGAGGCAGTCGGTCATCAGCAGCCCTGTCAAGACCTCGAGGCTGCGCTGCGATTAGCCGTTGAGCACCCACGGCGCTCCCAGTTCTCAGCAGCTAACACCATCGTGGTGCTGACGTCTGAAGCGATTCTGGATGACGTGGTGCCCGAGATCGGAGCAATCCAGCGGTTCGTCGACTCTTGTTCTTCTGGCATCCACCTTCTGATCTGTAAGGACGGTCGACTCTCACCAGAACATGAGGTAGCCTCACAGGACCTCCTGCATTTTTCCTACCGCACTCCCGCCCTTTTCGTCCACATGATCGTTGAGCGGGACCACCTGTTTCGAGACCCAGCGCGGCCCCTGTATTCACTCGGACTGAGCGCGTGGCTTCGACAGGCGCTGGGTCAGCTCTCTGACATTGAAGGTTGCCTGTTGGTGGATGGCGCTACAATAGAATGTCTTCTTCGGCCTACGGTGCTGCACCTGCCGCCTGAGCTGTCTCGCCATTGGGTGGCCTTGAGTCGCTCCCCTATAACGATCCAAGTCTGCCACCTGGTGAAGCAGACGGCAATGGAACTGAGCCAGCACCTCCTGGCTGGCATGCCTGTACACATAGCGTCTCGGGGCGACATGTCCCCCTCCCTTGGAGACTTCGTACGCCACTGTCAGTCCCAGCGAGCGTATTTCGTGGCAGAGTCACACCTCAACTTCATGAACCTCTCCCGTTTGGCAGGCGGGAAGAAGCAGCACTGTCTGGGAATCCCATGCGGAGAACACGACAAAGGTGAGACAGAACCGCATGCCTTTAGTCAGCATCGTTCCTGCTGCAAGGCGTCGTAGCGCACGAATCAGTGGCACCAATGCCGATCACGATAGCCGCTACGGGTGAACCGACCTCTCAATTTGACTGCCTGGTGCCGCGTCACTCATTCGTAACCGTCGATCTGCAATCGCCCAGCACTAAGCGTGTGTTTTCTCGACGAAATATGGCGAGGAAGAAGGTACGGTTCAACGGCTGCCCGGAAACAATAGAGGTCGAGTCGGCGTACCAGAGTCCAGACTTCGCCTTGCCCAATGAGGACGTGGCCCATACCCGTTTCGAAAGATTCGACTTCCAGAGGAAGAAAATCAAAAAGAAAGAAAACAAGACACACAGACGATCTGAGCCGTACTTTTCGTGATGCAGGTTTCGAAATTCACTGTTTACTATGACAGACGAGGTCTCTTTTTCCATTGATGAGACAAACAGACTACGCGCGGAACTCGGCCTTAAACCGCTGGCGACGGACCAGCCCGAGTCGACCGAGGGTGGAAAGCACGACGATGATGAGCCCATTCTCGTTGACCCCGTTACCAGATCACGCAGAACGGCTGCAGATTTCGACAGGGATGAGTTCCACCAGAAACGTCAAAAAAAAGATGTGCTCCGTCTTGGACACGATCCAAAGCATTTGGAAGAACTGCTGGACGGTAACGAGCCGGTTTACTTGACCCTCAGGGACAAAAGCATCATCGACGGTCGCACGGGGCACGTCGACAGCAGCGACGACGAACTGGAGCATCCCGACCTCAGCCATCTTGACAGGAAACGGCGTGAGGCCGCAGATGCCCAGCGTGATGAATTCTACGCCACACAGGACGGTCGCACTGTCAAGAAGGACATCCTCGAGCACTACGACCGTTGGGCGGCGTCGCGGGTGAAGGACAAAGGAATGGTGCTGTCACGTGCGCAGGAGGACGAAACGCTCTCTCCTGAGGAACGTCTCCGACGGCTGCTTAACCAGCAAACACTGGGGCGTAACTATCATCACAGCCAGACACAGGTCGTGGGTCCTGAAGTGTTCGGAGCGGCTGCGGCGCCCCTTACCCACAACGACTTCTATACTGAAGTCGAAATGCTGAAGATTCGCAAACGCGACCAACGTCGAAAGCCGGTAGCCATTCCCGTAAAGCCCTTGCCCGTCGACACGGACGACGTCGAGGACCTGGACGTCACGGTGGTGACCGTTAAGCCCCGGATGAGGGCTTCGGAGAAGGTAGACGAGTGGGAGGACAAATGGGGCGACGAGTTGACGCGACCAGGAGCTAGCGGCATGAGCTTTGGGTCTTCAGATTTTGATCCGTTGGAATGGAAACGAGTTCTGTCAACGCGCATCAATCGCGGGCGTCCAATCACAGCACAGGATGTGGTGTGCGCGGTACCTCCAGATCTGGGATTAAGTCACACTATTGACGAGTCCGGCACTCTCAGCACGTTCCGGCCCAGCTTTAACCAACAAGTAGCCCAGCAAGGATGCGTGGAGATGGCTTCCACCATCGAATTCTCTAAGCGGCTCGTTACACCGCAGGACAAGGCGGAGGCCGTCAGACAAAAACCCCTTCCGGCACCGCCCCAGATGCCTGGCGATGGTGATGGACCTGTGGAACAGGTTGTTCAGGAGGAGTACATGGGAGGTGGGTTGGCTGAAGCCTTAAGGAAACTTAAGGAGAGGGGTGATCTGAAGCCTAACAAACTTCATGTGCGTCGTGGACACGATAGAGTAACTCCCGTCGGCAACACCGCTGACAGTAGCATTAAGCTCGACTACCGAGACGACTACGGACGGCCCCTCGGCCCAAAGGAGGCCTTCAACTACCTCTCCTACAAGTTCCATGGACGTGGACCTGGCATGAAAAAGTTAGAGCGCCAGAAACGCCGAATGAAGCAGCAGGAGAAGTCGTGACAAATTCGGAGTTTTATTGATGAGTGTTTCGTCAGGTGACGTACTTGAGATCGGGGAGGCTCAGAAAGTATTGTCTACCCAGCAAGAGGTCTCGGACAGGACTGTGTCACTCGACACTATGACTTCTTCGACCGAGAATCTTCACGAGAAGGAGGAGTTCTCTGTCATCGTCGTTGGAGCGGGAGTGACAGGATTACTCTTAGCACTCAACCTCGCACGACGTGGAGTGAATGTAACAGTTCTGGAAAAGAGGCCTGGCTGCCGGCAGCCCCGCCGTAAAGGAGTGCTGCTGCACCCTCGCGCTCTGGAGGCACTCGCGGTGCAAGGGGTAGCCAGCAAGCTCGTTGCGGGGGGGACCGTGATTCGCCACGCTGGTCTTTGTATAAATCGCTCCGTTAACGTTTGCGTGCCGCTAGTGCGGTCTGCCTCATTGTTCGACTTCTGTGTATCCGTGGACGAGGACACCTTGATGGCCAGCATCGAATCCGAGTTGGCGAAACACCAAGTGGTCATTAACTACGGGTGCAACGTGAAGGCCGTGTATCAAGACGCCAACTCCGATCGGATGTCTGGGGGTTCCAGGTCTGCACCTAATTTCGAGACGTGGAACTCCGAGTTCCTGCCTAACGGGTACGATGTGACTGTGGCCGTCGAGCTCGGACTAGAATTAATCACACTCAAGTGCCGGTTCCTGGTCGGCTGCGACGGGGTGCACTCCACTGTTCGGGCATTGCTGGAGTTACCCATGCTTCCTGTCACCGCACCTGAAGAATTCTTGTCGGCTAGTGTGGTAAGCTGCGTTGGCTAAAAATTCACTCAGATTCTTAAGTCGCCTCCAACTATCGGGTCAGGTGCCCACGGCGCCGTCGAAGTCCAGGCTCGGCGTGAGGATGCTGTGAACCACTGGTGTGTCGCGCAGGGCTGCCCCACTGCCATGTACAGTGAAGTGGCCGAGTCCCAACAACTGAACCCCGAGCACATCAACCTAATTCACGACACGAAAGGAATTCTACTGATGGCTCCGTTCCAGTGGGGCGAGGATGTAGCGTGGAGCGTGCTGACGTGCCGAGAGACCCACAAGGAGCTGCCAAAGAAGACCACCGCTGTACGGCTACCGGATCCCACGCTTCTGGCGGTCGAGGAGCTCTTGTCCGCCGTGCTGCACTCCCGAGTCGAGGTCAAGCAACTGCTCTCCAGCGGAGCCGAGCGCATTTCCGAGCACTCGGCTCCTCTGTTCTACCGGGATCGGATCTTCCTCGCTGGCGACGCGGCACACCTGTTCGTGCCGCAGCTGTCCTTGGGATTGAATCTCGCTATTCAAGACGTAGAGGCGCTGGGGTGGAGACTCGAGCGTATGGTCAACGGGAACGAGAACCTGGGGAACACGTACAACTCGGAGCGGCAGCTGGCTTCGGCATACATCCACGACTTGGTATCAGTCCCTGCAGACGTTCCGAGCTGCAATACTTGCTCATCACTTCCCGCTAATCATTTTAGTTGTAGGGTACTGTAGCTCCGGTTACGCAGGTGAGGGCATCACGTCCACGTGTCTCGACGCACTGTCGCCATTCGGAGGCGGCGTACGCACTTTACGACGCCGATTCGAGAGATTCTTGCACGGCATAGCGCTGGAAGGGGCCACAGAGGAGGGCGCCGATCTTGGAGCGGTGGTGCCAGGGCATTTCGCCGTGCACTCGCCGCCACCGGAGGCATGTTCGCCAGGCGTCTCGCGGTTACCCGAATCTCGGTTGAGTCTTTTCCAGGTTTTTATCGGTACTCATTCTACACTCGTCCTGTTGATGGGGTTTACACAGAAGAAATCCAAGAAGTCGGTAGCGAAGGCGAAACCTTCCATCTCGGATGTGTACAGACAGCTCAAAGCCATGGTGGACTGCTCTCAGATGGACCAGGTCGACCTAGACATTGACGTCCAGTTCCAGTGGTCTGAGAGGACGTTTCAGCATCTGCGACGGGTGTCTAGGCTTTGCGCCGGTATGGCTCCGCACCTGACTCAACCGGGGCTACGGACGTTGTGGATTTTAAGCGGACCCTCAAAAGGGAATACGTCAGAGGAGACCATTCGTCGTTTGGCTCCGCGGGATTTGATCCGAGCCATTTCACACGATTCCAGCACGAAACGGGTTCCTACGATGGTTGGCATAGACCCTCGGGGACACATAAAACACCAACTCGCCCCTTCGCTGAGTAAGACCGCCGGCGGCTTCCTTCTGATTAGGCCGGACCGTCGGCTTGCCGCCTCCGGCGAGGCGGGGAACGCGGAATCCTTGGCAAGAGCCGTCGACCACTGTGTGCAGCTCGGAGTTCTTTCATCATGAGCTGCTCGGAGTTCTTTCATCATGAGCTGCTTCTCCTCCGTCCACCACATCAAACGTGCTCGCCATGAAATAACGTGCAAAACTTATGAATACCGAGGCATATGTCACCCTGTCGGAAACCTCTCCGTTCGAGCTCACCCCCCTGCGTCTGCGGCCTGTTGGGCCCACAGAGGTCAGAGTGAAGTTCACGTGTTGCGGCCTTTGTCACACCGACCACCACATGGCAGTGAATGATTGGAAGATTACTACCTACCCTGTGGTGCCTGGACACGAAGGCGTTGGGGTTGTTGCTGAGAAAGGCGCCGCCGTGCGTTCTTTGGAGGTAGGAGACAAGGTCGGCGTTGGTTGGATCTCGGGGTCCTGCGAGGGTTGCCCTAAATGCCTTAAAGGGGAGGAGAACATTTGTGGCTCCGGGTACAACGGAACCTACTTGGGTGAAAACAACATGGGCGGTTGCTTCGCTCGAGAACAGGTTGTCAATTCTAGATTCTCTTACAAGATCCCCAAGGGATTGCCGCATGCCGTTGCTGCCCCCCTCCTGTGCGCTGGCATCACTGTCTACAGTCCGCTAAGGAAATTCGTGCAGGCCAACATGAGCGTTGGAATCATTTCTGTGGGCGGTCTTGGTCATCTCGCTGTCCAGTTCGCCAAGGCAATGGGTGCCGAAGTGACTGTATTCTCCACCTCCACCAGGAAGGAAGGAGAGGCCCGTTCATTCGGAGCCTCTAAGTTCGTTGTCACGAAGGACCCTGAGCAGATGAAAGCCGCAACAGGAACGTGTGATGTTATCCTGAACTGTTGCCCCTACAAGATTGACCTGGACCCCTTTGTGGACTGCCTGGCTACCGACGGTGTCCTCGTGTTCCTTGGCATCCCCGAAAACGACTCCAGCGACATTAAGATCGACCTTTACAAGCTGATTTTCAGTCAGCGCACGTTGGCAGGATCCATTGTTGGTGGATCACGATACATGGTGGAGATGTTTGAGTTCGCTCTGAAGCATCGCATCGTACCGTCAGTACAGTGCGTACCTTTCGAGAGCATCAACGACACTGTTGTTAAGCTGCTTAAAGGAGAGATGGATGGATTCTATCGGTTTGTGCTCTGCTGGGACAGCTCCGATTCATTGGAAGC
>NW_027178878.1:0-66552 GCF_019968985.1 Porospora cf. gigantea B | reverse complement strand
GCAGGGAGAACAAGTAGAGTCACTATAAAATGACACTGTTCGAGCACATTCGATGTAAACTAACATTAATTCCGTTGACATTGGGGACAGAACGGACATAACATCACTTTTCATAAGATTTGATGTGATTCTGGTTTATGGAGTTCCAGAGAGGGCAATGTCAGATTCAGTTGTAGGATTCATGAGTACAAAACGATGACATGCAGTACACAAAAAGTCACCCAGAATGTTGGGGAGCAGTATCAGGGAGCGCAGCAGGCAGCGGTATTAGGGGTGTCAAGGTAATATCAGCGAAAAGTACCCAGCAGCTGCGAAAACGCGCGTCGCTGAAGGGACGGCGCTCGCCTGTGGACGCGGAGAGCGTTGGCCTCCTGTAGTAAGCGGTTAAGTCCGATGTATGCCGCCGGCTCCGCAGACCTCGCGCGATTAATCTGACAGCGAGGAGTTGCGTCCACCCGAGGCGATAACAGCCCTCTTAGAGTGTCGGCGGCACCTCGACGGACTGTGGTTGAGTTATTAGTGCGCGATGCCTGGGGTATTTCGGGACGGGTGAAGCCTCTACGAGTGGATAAAGGGCCCGTGTCCATGGCGAGAGGGCCTACGGTACACCCTAATGGCAGGCGCATAGTTGGTTGACCTAGCCGTGGGGACGTCGGAGGAGGCTGTCTCGTCGTCCTAGGAGACCTTGGAGACCTTGGAGATCTTGGAGACCTTGGAGACCTTGGGGACCTTGGAGACCTTTGTGATCCTCTGCCAGCAATCGTATGTGGTGCCACATTAGGCCGTTGCGAAAGAGGTAACTCGTCATAGGCACAGAATAGTCGAGCTAGGTCTAACCTCGGCACGTCCCGTTGCACCACAACATCATCCACGGACGAAGCAGACGAATCGTCGCAAAGGAATACCTGAGCCCCTGGGAGCATTCCAGGAACATCAACCACCAGGCATTGCGAAGGGGCAGGCGTGAAAGACCGCGGCCTCCATAATTTCGGAGGTGCCATTACGGATCTCAGGCACTGAATGGGGGAGCAGCTCCCGTCTTCCAGCGCCAGGGTTCGTTGAGCCATCTCGGCGAAATATGCCTCAATGATAAACTTGACGAAAGCTCTCATCATGCAGCCCCGCATACCCAACTGTTCGATGACCTTGTAAAAGCCCACAAAATCGAACTGGCAACAGTTCATCCAGTCGATATTGTGATCGAACCACCAGACCATAAACCTTCGAGCATCCGTCACGACTTGCGTTGGCCACGGGCTTCCACGAACCATTCCAAAATGTATGTGTCCTTTTTTGAAGTTTATAGCCCCACGTGAAACATATGCTTAACAGGCTTCAAAGGGATCATTAGTCTCCAAGATTGTAACCTGAGAGAGGGCTATATCCAAGAGGAATGCTTTTTGCTTGAGGGTGTGGAGCCTGTCGGAGTGCTTCTGTGAAAGGTGGACGAAACGAGAGGCAAAGTTCTCGAAACCTTCAAGTTTGGCAAGCGCCTCGCCGCTGAAGAGTTGTAGGATTTGAGCCAACAGTCCGTTGGCCATCCACGAGCTCCTTCGCTGCCAGATCTCGATCAGGTTCAGCAGGCGAGTAAGGAGCACGTCATCCAGAGACAGTAGCCACTTGTGCATGTCGAAGTCGAGCTCCCCATAGATATCTGGCAAGGAGGGACATGTGCGAGTCACTTCTGTGTCGCCCACAGCTAGCGCGTCTGTGATCTCCGCCGACGCTGCTTTCTGAGTGGATCGCAAAAAACATTCCGTCATCTTCTTCTCAAGGATGTCAAACGCCTGTCGATCCTTTCTGAGCTTTAAACACATTCTCAGCGACTCTTCCACATGGCCATCCTTCGCCAGGTTCTCAATCTCATGTGCGTCCTTGAGTTCCTGAGCTTTTATTGCCGCCTCCTCGTCGCCCTCTTCCACCGTTTTGTCCTTCCAAACGACGACACGGCCGTCACTGCCACAGGAGATCATCGTGGTCGGTGGAAGTTGGCGATCTTCGTTGTCGACTAACTGCGCTGCCCATACTCGGTCGTCATGAGCCTCAAACACCCCCACACACTCGGATGTCTTCACATTCCAGACGCGTATCGTTCTGTCTGCTCCTGAACTCACCAGCTGCGTGGCCAGCGGACTAATAAAGGAGACTGAGTGGACAGCCCCCTTATGGCCCATCAGAGTCTTCAGACACGAGCCGTCAGTGACAGACCACAGGTGGATTATTGCGTCGGACGCGGCAGATACCACAACTTTCTCAACCGGCGAGAACTTAACCGCCCAAACACCACGCTTGTGTCCCTTGCAGGTTACGAGAGGACGAAGATTCGGAAGCGTCCAGATCTTGACCTGCCGGTCGTTGCTCCCTGTGGCCAGTAGGCTGTTGTTCAGCGAGACGTCTAGAGCGTTGACAGCTTTGGTGTGGGCCACGATGGATCCAGACGGCGAAGCCAATTCCAGGAGATCGACAGGTCTGCCGTTGTCGAGCGCGAGTGCAACTTTTCTTAGCTTGTTGCGGTTTATGTTCCACCGCTTGACATTCCCATCATCCGACCCAGAGCATAGGAAAAAATTCTCGCCAAAGCTGGGTACAAGGGGTAAGCAAGAACAATTTTCACCCTTTCCCAGTCTCCGTGACCAAACCACAGCAGTGACGGCCGCGGTGTGTCCTGATAATACAGCCACTGGCTTCTTCATCCTTGTTGACCACAAATTGATCATCGAGCTTCGGTCGCCGGAGGCCAGCCAACAGGTGTCTGCAGAGACAGCGGCGCAAACCACCATGCTCGCATGCTTGTTCATAAACTGTTGCTGCGTAGGTCTGAACTCCGCCTTCTGGTTGATCTGAACCAGCTCCTTCGGAGTGAATGCTTCATACTTCTCGTCTTCGCTGAAATCAAACATGTCGCTCTCATCTTGCTTGTCCTGTTTGGCCTTCTTGGATCGTTCCAGCTTACCCTCTAGAATGGGTTTCTCTAGGAGTTGCCGTCTCTTTTCTTTCCGGCGTTCAGCTATTCGCAATCGTCGTAACTCTAACGTAGTCAGATCACTATCAGAGATTTCGAAATAGTGTACTCTTTCGTCCCCACGGAGACTGAAGATACCAAGAGTCTCTGTGGCCTCCGGTTCGGATCGAACCTTCTTCGCAGGAGGCTCGTCGGCGTCCTGCATCTCATGGAGAGGGTTGACTCTAAACGCCTGGACGTCGAATACGTCATCCAGATGCCCTGCGAGCACGCTAATCTTCTCGAGTCCCGCAAGCTTCCATCGGACCACGACGCGGTCGTCAGCAACTGTTACCAGTTCATCGCCTAATCGCTCAAGCCGGGTGATTGGCCCCTCTCGAGATAGATGTGGTGTGGGAATGGATGTAACGAGTTCCCCGGTGACAGGGTCCCAAACCTTCAAAAAGCACTCTTCTCCAGCGGTGATAATCACCCACGGACCCTTAGAATCGAAACCAATTTCCGCCCGACTGGCCGTTCCGAGTGCATACGTAGTCTCGTGGGTGATGATTTGCTTCACTGGGGTTAATTGCGTACGTTTCACCTTGGTAGGCTCGCCTTCCACGACTTTGCATCCTGCCATGGTCCCCTCAGGGTACCCGTCTTGGACACTGGTCAAATCCCACACATTTATAGTGTGGTCGCTGCTAACGGAAGCCATGGCACCCAGTCCGTCGTCACCAGCCACCTGCAGCAGTACCATATCCGTGACTCGGGACATGTGGTCATTCATATTGGCCACGATGCTGTGTTAATTAAAAATCAGTACTCACATGTTCCTGTAGAGATCAAACACTCTCATCTCTCCTGCAGCGGTGGCGTAGAACAACAATAACTTTGTTGGGTGGAATCTTACGAGCGTGATGTCACGATCTTCACTTCGAAGCTGATGCGACATGTGGCCTTTCCGAAGATCGTGTACAACTAACGAGCCATCAGCGCCGCCGACGGCAACGAGGGTGGATGTGGGGTCAATCCTCAGCACTCTAGCCACGGCGTCGGCACCCTTCCAAACCCGAGTCTCGTTGAAGCTGACGGAAAACGCCCGGCCTTCCGCGGCCAACTCGATGGCGAAGGTACGCATTAGGTTGGATTTGTACGTAGCGACCAGTATTTCACCCCGACGATCCACGGCGAAGTTGGTGATCTTGTCGGGGTTCTGCAAATCGCCCAAGACGCCGCAGACATCGCCCTCCAACGTCACAACTCGGACGCATCCGTCAAAGTGGCAAAAGGCCAATCCCAGCGTAGAGTTGAACTCCAAAGGTCCCCCGCTGTAGAACGAGCTAACGACCCGCTCAGCCCTCCAAACTTTGGATGACCAGGGCTTCTTGGGGGAAGCGTCGTCGAGGGGCCATTGAGCCTGAAATTCTTGCACCTCGTCTGGCGACAGCACAATTGCGTCGGCCATTGAAGAATTAATTTCGGATTTGTCTCGATTCCAAGCAGCAGGTTGACCTGCAAGATGACAGCACCAAGAAAGAGTTCTGTTTCGAATGCTGCTGTTGCGACCTGAGTCGTTTGAAGAGCTACTGGTCTGGGAATCACTCGAACAGCTCTGGGAGTCGCTTCAACAGCTCTGGGAGTCTATTTAACAGCTCTGGGAGCCGCTTTAACGGCTGTGGGACTTGAACAGCTCTGCGAATCTCTTGAACCCGCACCGGAACCTGCTGGCTAAGTAACCCCTAGGAAGAGCTTGACATGTTTCACGATAGTGGGCTGGGTCGCTGTTGCCCGCGGGCAACGCTAGTGAATGCATAAAAAACGGCACCAGGTGCACACAGGCTAAATTCATTAATCTGACCACATGTCAAACATTCTGCCTCTGCAGTCAATTTTGACTGATGCGGGCGCAATGAGTTTAAGGGACGATATTGTCGAGGCGTTACAATTGCATGGCGATGAGCGACAGATGTTGCTTAAGACTAAACGTCTCTTGGGCAGCGGTGGCGTGTGCCACAAACAGCTGGAGCACGTTATCGAGGGCAGGAGCAAGGATGAGAAGATTGCTGTTGCCGTCAAATTGGAAGCGTTTCACCGCATGGTGAGATCCACAGATGTGGACTCATTTGCGGCTATCCTCGAGAGCCTTGGCCTGTTCCACGCGTTTGACGACCTCGGAAGTCGCGGTATTGCAAATGGGTACGATCTGTGCCAACAAAGGGTGAACAATAAATCTTCTCGATACGCAGATTTCCAAACGAGACGGGGTGGAGGAAGTTTGGTCGTCTGACGACCCACAATTTGGGATGAGTTTGGACGACTGGACTACTCTAATAGACGCAGTGGAGAATATGGCCTTTGGCGACAAGTTCCTTAAATTGGACGCAGCCCCCAGAACAGTGCAATGCTCTATTCATGGTGAGATCGTTCTGCAGGATTGCTTTTGGAATGTCGTGGATACTCCCTACTTCATGCGTCTAGGCCAGCTGAAGCAATTAGGGCCTGCATACCATATCTACCCATCAGCTGAGCACTCCCGAAAGCCTCACAGCCTTGGTGTGTCGCATCTGTGTTGGATGTGGAGTGAGAAGCTCCTCAGCCACCGGCTGGGCCTCTCGCCTCAATGTAGGCAGGTTCTGACTTCCAAAACATGGGTGGCCTTTGCGGGCCTCGTGCACGATATCGGGCACGGGCCATGGGGGCACTTCTACGACACTCTACGGCCCGCCCTGGATGATGGAACGAATTCGCTCTGGGCTCATGAAGACAGATCCATCAAGATCATGGATAAGATCTGGGACAATGCCGCAACGTATGGATGCGAGTGGCTGGAGGTGTTCACCAAAGCCGAGAGACAACGAATAGAGGAGTCCATCCGTGGAGTGAGTTACCACTACCCCCGGGACACGCGGAATATGGAGGAGTACGACCGAGCGCTGACTCAGATCATATCCAATGGCGTCTCAGGCGTAGACGCTGACAGGATCGACTACTTGTTACGTGATTCCGCGATGTGCAGCCGGAACCTACGCCCCTCATTTGATTATGAACGTATCTTCAACCATTCGTCTATTGCAGGAGGACATGTAGTCTACGAGAGCAAAATCCATGAAGATGTTCTCAACCTGGGACGATTTAGGTTCAGGATGTTTGACTCTGTCTATCTCCATCCCAAGGCCCTGGGGGCTGAGCACCTCCTGTTCGACATGGCACTGCTTCTGTCAGACTACTGGAAGTACAATAAGATAAATTGCGAACCAGATCTGTTCGCTCAATTGACTGACGCGACTCTTTTGGCGCCCTTGGACCGTGATGACTGCGCGTCAGTGATTGGCCACGAGTTCGCAACCAAAGGCAAAGAGCTTCTTGAACGTTTTAGATCCAGGAACCTTTATCGGTTCGTTCATGAGTTTTGCTTTTTCGGAGGGAATGAGGCGGTATCGCAGCTGAAACAGCAAGTAGCGAGGTTGGAATGGGCGAAGGCAGGGTTTGACTTCCGGACAGATCTCTCGTATCCCTGGAGGTTTCGAT
The DNA here is from genome assembly GCF_019968985.1 of Porospora cf. gigantea B. Taxonomy (NCBI): domain Eukaryota; phylum Apicomplexa; class Conoidasida; order Eugregarinorida; family Porosporidae; genus Porospora; species Porospora cf. gigantea B. The sequence continues at coordinate 60,077 of NW_027178878.1, read as the reverse complement.
GGCAAAAGGCTGATGCTGGCTCACAAGACCGGCAGCCGCTCAGTAGCGCAGGCTTTTTCCGTGACCATGCAACAAATGCGGCCCCCCTGCAGGATTTCACCCTGAAACTCCACTCTGACGTCCCCCAAAAGCACTACTTCCGAGTTCACTGTGTGGGGTGTCCGGATGCGACTCAGGAGAAAGCCCTTGACCGTATGATGGACGAGTTTGAGGAGCTTTTGCAAGGGAGCTTTCGGAATGTGCCTGATAATTCGGAGGACGTTGACGTGTGTAGCGGAGGACCCTACTACCACCGGGAATGTGTGAGGGACAACTGGGGCTACCGCACAGCCCGACCACGACTACAACGAGGATGCGACCGCGTTCCCTCAGTCTTTGCATCACCTCCTATGAGCCCCTCGCGGAACAGACCGAAGTCTGTGGTATACCGCAACTCACCTCTGTGTGGCTTTCAGGGAGGGTCGCAGCAGCATATCTCGAATTGGATGTGCGACAAAAAGAACGAAGCGCATCATCGTCGATTGTTCTTCGATCATCTCTCCCTGTTTGAGGACTGCGAAACCCAAACGAGCTCCTCTTGCGATTTGTTCACAGTCAAATAACTTTCTTTTTGCGTAGAAAACGCTTGAAACTGAGGACTTCGACCAACACGAGAACTGCCATCAAAGCGGCGTTCAGCATGGAAAGGCCCATTACACCTCGATTGACGCTATCGCTAGTCTTTCTCATGCGCGACTCCCGACGTCGCAACGATAGCATGAGCTTTTCCGCGGCCCAAACCTTATCCTCCAAGCTGTGAATGCGATCATTCAAGTAGTCGGTGTCATTCGTACTGAGTAAATGGTTGTAGTCATGCACTCCAGCCCCCCAGAGCACCTTCACGTCCACACCTTTAACGCTGGGCTCCTCGATACGGACGCAAATTTCGACCTGTGAATCTTCGTGCAACGAGAACATTGTTTGCTGCATCTTCAATTTCATCTCATGATATGCCTCGAATTCGTCTGTCATCGAGTTCACAGCTATCCGCAACGTGGTGTTGACGCTGTCCAGGGGATCGATTGAAACGAGCACAGGGCTTTCTGCAGGAATGTCCTGGCCGAAGCACTTCTCCACGCCAGGCCGAGGTTTGTAGTTGAACTCGACTGCCAGAACCGCCAGCGTTAGAAGGCTCAATAGTGCACGCATTTGGGTAATTATTCCGATGCTTAACTGCACTCTTGTGACACTTGCGAGCGCGGTCGGATACGTGAACCCTGCGTCGCATTTCTGTGCTGATGGAAGTGAGCTACTGTTGTAGATTTTACCAGCCAAACTGGATGTAACGAACGAGGACGATTTCTACAAGACCTTCACCCGGCCAGATGCTGACATGTTTCCACTCTACCAAGAGTGCTGTCCACAGTTCACACGCCCTGAGGACTCCGGCTCCTACGCCCTCTCCTCCTGCGGCCTGGGTTCCAAAGTAGCGGTTCGCGTCCATTGCAGCCGCAAGCGAGTGTCAGATTTCACGGATGGAGGGGCAGTGAGAGAGACCGGGTCTTCGAACCCAGGCTCAGATGCAGTCCGAGTTCTGTGAGGTTTGTGCGAACGCCGCGCAATTCAGGTGCGGGTCGAGAGCGTGTCAGGCGTTCGCAGACATGCCGTTGGCCTACTCGCTCTACGACTGCCAAGGGGTGTCTACAGGGGGGACTCTGGAGCAGCAAACCTGGGCCAAGGTTTTGATTACGGCCCTTCTCGGAGCCTTCCTGCTGATTTACGTCTGCTGCTGCGTGTTGAGCTCCTGCTAGGACTCCAACCCGCCTGTGTGTGACCCAACAACCGCTCTGTTTTTATGGCTCTAATTTCCTGATAAAGGTTTTTGTAATGGCGAGTGATGGGCTACCTCGGAACGTGATCTGCATTCGGCGTCAAGGTAATTTCCGGTCGTACGTGTCGTTCGCTTACAGACTCATCACCGTTGAGAGGAAACGCAAAGTGACTATCGTAAGTCTGACGACAGTATCCTCACGCAGTTGGCTGGGGGAGGAGTGAAGGTCGTGGCTCACCTCCTAGCAGAGGTGGTGCTTTTTGCCTTTCCCGAATACAGTGAAGGGGCTAGCGTCAATGAAGACGCACAGAGGATAATAATAACGTTGGAGCGAACTTCCACCGCGAAACCTGACGCCCCCTCGATCGAGGCGGCAATCCGGATGGTAGTCGGTCCCCGAGCATTACACAACGACTTCGTTGCCTGCGTCTCCAAAAGGTGAGCCTCTTCCCGTTCATCAATAGTCCAGAGAAACCGAATCACAAATCAACCAGGAGGCCGCATGCTCTCTCCATCTCTTGTCCAGAGAAGCTTCACCAGTTTTATGCAGTTGGAAGGCAGAACTCGTCGTCCACAACCATTGACAGCCCTACCAGCAGCCCTACGACGGCGGATGTCGAAGATTACTCCTGGCTCTGGGCCCCGCCCTTTGAACCTGGAGAGCCCTTCACTACCAGAGTGGTGGGGCATGGATCTGAACGCCCACCGATGCTTGGCTAGGCCGATGCTTGGCTGGAAGTGCGTTGACTTCATGTCATTCTACAAATTCTGCCGGTGAGCGCGTTAGGGCTCGCGGCTTTATATTCGCCCATAATACTGTCCGATAGTAGTACGCTTCCATATTTTCCGGATGAGCAGCTGCCCAAAATGTGGAAAGCGTAGAAACCAATGCAGATGCTGGGGGCTAGAAGATTGGATCAGCTTGGGCGCCGGCGTGGCGTCTTTCGCCTGGTACATTTACTCGAGGTGGCAAGAGGAACCAAAGCGACATTCGCCAGTGCCGCCTCAGGAAGGTCCAGAAACTGGTGGCACAACCCAACAGGCGAGGCCTGACGCCCCTCGTTGCGTTGTGTGCCTGGCCAATGTGGCGGATATCTGTTTTTTGCCCTGCAGACACGTCAAAGTCTGCGCAGAGTGTGCTCGTGAGGTAGCTGTCGCTCGTCAATCTAGGTCGAATGTTGGAAGCGAAGTGCCCTGTATGTAGATGCACCATTGAGAGCACTTTTAGAGTCTACATATAGAGGCGGCCCACCAGATTGCCATTGAATGATTTACAAGGTGTCAACCTGACTTGGAAACGTGTGTAATCTACATTCAGATGCATTTATGCCAATGGAACTACTGTCATGATATACCAGATCGTCGCAGAGGTCCGCTGACACTCCGTTCAGCCCAGAAACAGGCGCGGGCCCTGTCGCACGAGTTCCATTCGGGCCTGCAGCGCTCCGACCCTTGCTCCATAACGCTCCATCTCCATCTCTGTTCGACGGAAAGGTAGCCTATTGCAAGCCAGAGCACATGAAGAGGCGTTCTTCGCAGCGGCCAGATGCTTGGAAGCGTCCAAGAGCTCTCGTTGGATGTCGGCCAGTTCCCGAGATGCGCAAATCGCCTGCGTTGCAACCGGCGTTGCAGAGTCGAGCGGAATCAGCACTCCGTCATCCCACCAGAATACTTTAGGGGGATTGAGATCAGCTTCTAAACGGGCGTCGCACATTTGATTTTTTGATCGGTGCAAGATTAAATTTCGGATAGCAAACTTCCTGAAATACCTGTGAAACTTGGGCACTCGGGTAACGATCGTTTCACGATTCCGCTTTCACGATTCCGTTTTCACGATTCCGTTTCAGAATTCCATTTCAGAATTCCGTTTCAGAATTCCGTTTCAGAATCGTCTGACAGCAATCGGTGTGTCTGTGGAGCCACGCCTATGACATACGCGTTGGGCGATGGCGCCCATACCTCTTCGAACGAGCCTGAGATGGAGCCCGGCATGAGATTTGATTCGACGGCTGTTGAAGCCATCATGAATGGGGACACCTCCACAACCTGACACGTGCCTTCTCGGGGCTTGGTCGGCTTTTTTCTGGCAATCCATACGAAGGCGATGACGAGGATGGATACGATGGAGAGCACTAGCAGGCTGTATTGCGCTTTCTGACGAGCCAACATCTAACTCCTACGTGTTTTATTGGCATTTCACTCATTCAATTACTTGGGGCTCAGATGACAGGCCAGGATCGTTGTTGAGGTCCCCCCACACAGTAGGCTTCTTCTTTTTGCCACGTATGGTATTGGCGATGGTTCGTGTGTCCTGCATGATTTCTGTCATGCCGACCTTCTCGTCGTGGCGACCCATACAGCAGCGGTAGCATATCCATCCAACGAACAAGAGTGCGACTAACGCGACCAGCGGAATAAAGGCTAGCACAGTATTGCCATCACTGAAGCCGTCATCTGCGTGAACCCCGTCCTCATAACCCACAGCGCAAATGGTGGTGGGTGCCGACTGATGAAGGCGGTAGTCCAACATGTGCCTTCTTCTCGTACTCATAAAATGCGTGCCGATCTCGGTGGTGCCTAGCCAATATTTCTGCATCGTTGTGGCCTCCTATCTGCTTGTGCTGCGCGGCGGCGTGTGCGTCTGCAGAGTCCACGTGACTTCCTTCGGGGTAAATGATTATGGGTCCATCGTGATGATGGAAGTAGCGGTCTTCTGCAGGGAGTCCCATCGCGAATTTATGGATATTGACTCATTCTGACTTTTTTTTTTGACTGTTGATGAAGTGAGTCTGGACTCGGCTCAAAATGATCAATGTGTGCTTTGGGAGAGATACTCCACAGGGAACGAATCAGCAATCAAGTTGAGGGGAAGGATTTCCCGTCTGCCTTGAAGGCCTCCCATCTGGTCTCGATGGCATCAATAATCCCGATTATCGGCGATGTTGGTGCCGGCGCAGGTTGAGAAGCGGAACTTGCAAAGCCTCATCGCGCAGGGCGCGCCGAAGGATTTGATAGAGGCCGCCAAGGGTCCCAACCGCCGTAGTGGGCTGCTAGCGCCAACAATGGTCATCTCGGCACACCAAGGGGAGGTATACACGTGCGAATTCAGCCCTGACGGTCGACAGGTCCTCTCGGCCGGTATGGATCGGGCAGTTTTGGTCTACTCCGTCTACGGGGAATGCGAGAATCTGCGCCGGTTCAGAGGGCACCAGAAAGCAGTCCTCGAGGCTCACTGGTCAGCAGATGGTCAAACTATTTATAGTTGCTCAGCAGATCACACCATGATAGCCTGGGACGTTCAAGAAGACAAACGCATACGGTGCTTTGGAGGGTTAAATACCAAAGGGGCCCATACTGAAGCTGTACTGTCATGCCAGGTGAACCGGCGAGGGTCACCGCTGGCAGTGACGGGTGGTGATGATGGCTGTGTGAAGGTCTGGGACCTCCGATCTCGCAAAATGGCGCTTGAATTCGAGCATAGGTATCAGATAACCGCTGTCACCTTCGACGATTCGGCAGAGCGAGTTTTCGCTGGTACCTTGGACCATCAAATTTTGAGCTTCGACATGCGAGCTGGGTGCTTGGAAGAGAGTCTTAGGGGCCATGACAACTCAATCACAGGCATCGACGTCTCAAAGTGTGGAAGCTTCTTGTTGTCCAACGGGATGGATTCTGCTGTCCGTCTTTGGGATATTAGGCCATTCGTTTCATCAGCAGCCGCAACATCTGACAAGCGCCTGATCACACGTTACCACGGCGGCGCTAAACATACATTCGAGCGTAATTTGCTGCGAGTTCGATGGTCACCAGACGATCAATTCTTTGGATTGGGTTCTGCTGATCGACAAGCGTACGTTTGGAAAAATCCCAAAACGCCTGAGAGTTGCCACATAGTGTATCAGTTACCTGGTCACAGCGGGTCTGTCAACGAAGTGCAGTTCCATCCAAAGGAGCCAGTCATAGCCTCGGCTGGCAGTGACGCAAAGGTGTTCCTTGGAGAGTTGGAGGAGTAGCGCCTTGAGTTAGGCATGCATTTGAAGAGGAGACCAGATCTCGTCGAACAGGATCGACACTATGAAAACGAAAGGACAATATCTTCATAATAAATGTGAATCAAATAACAAAGCTCCGTCCGCAATGAATCGCTTCAATCATGTCCATTCCGAATGCATTCGTGTAGTTTCAGTGCTAGGAGGTAGAGAAGGTCTCGACTGCGGGTCAAAACGTCAGCTGGTACATCCTCCGCGTCCAGCAGGCCTGTCACATATAGCAAGTCGGCCCGAATGGATCTCAGTTGGTTTTTTATGCTGTCCTCGCCGTCGTAGCTGCGTAGGTAGTCTGGAGCGCCAGGTTCACGGACTTCTTCAGGTTTCCGAAGAGCTAGCATCATAGAGGCCACGTCCCCTTGATGTAGGGGTTCACGAGCGGCGTCGAGCATAAGCCGCGACGCATGAAGCGGAAAAGGTTCGAATGTGCACTGGTTGAAGAACTTCGGACGATATGTGGGCGACAGGAAGTTCTTGTCGTCGTCAGCGATGTCCCACGGGGACAACGTTGTGCTCCAGAAATCAGACGTGTGCGGTGGTGCTGGCAGACCATACGTGTAGGGACATACCGCAGGCCAGGTCGGCGATCCTTGGCTCGAAGGAGTCTCGATACTCGAGGGCTCCTTGACCTCCGGTTCGAGCTCCGCGCTGATTTCAGAGAAAAGCCTAAGTGATCGTCAGTTAATCAACCTACGTTTCGGCCGAGTTGGGAACTTGTTCACGCAGATTCCAAAACAATTCGTGGACCCGATTAGCTCTTGGCGATGGGGGCTGTGCCTCCCAGTCTCGAGAGGCCGTGCTTAGTGCCAAGACTCGCTGAGAGAAACGGCGTTCGGATTGCGATTCTGTCATGGACCAGTCAGAGGGCAGTCCTTCCAAGCATTTGGATGGGGCCCTGTCCACGTCAGGCAACGTCTCAGGCCCCGTGATGCGTATCGGCAACTCCATGCCTTGCGAGCTCTCGTCCTCGCTACCAGACATGCACAGCAGATCGAGCTCTTGCAACATGGAGGACCCGCTGACAACTGAGTCTGACGTATCTGCCTCGCAGATTTCGGGCGTTAGCGGCAACACACCGCTCCAGCCGCGAGTAGGTGGGTATTCTTGTTCCGTAAGGATCACGAGCGACCCTTGGCGGGTGGGTGGTGCGATATTGAACTTTCCAGACGTCGACGTATCTACGGTGTCGATCTCCGCGTTAGATGCATAGGGCACGGATACGTTTGTGGATGACTCAGCGGACCCTGAAGCCTTCTTCACAATGGTGGGGGAACAGGTCTCACTCAACTTATTGAGGATTCTGAGCGTCTCGATGTTGGCCTCGCTGAGGTCGGGATTCATCAAAAGCTGTAGTATAGAGAAGGGGGTGTCCTTGAACGACACAGAGTGACTTGCATCTGGCACTAACCACATGTCGGTGGTCTCCATACCCACACCGCTTGCCAGGGGAACAAAACGCTTCAAGCGATCCTTAAGAGCACACCCCACATCGCCGCCTGTACAGTCACCGGTGTTGGCGACGCTGACAACCCCACAGCTCCTAGGTCTGTAGAGTTCGCCGCTGAGTTCAACGGCCAGCCAGCCTCGTAGAATCATCGAAGCTGTCTCGTGGTGATGGACGGTTCCGGTTATATGGTAAGACCACCTTGCGCCATCGAAGCCAGAGTAGACGATGGCTGAAAGATCGGCCCGCCGTTCAATCCAATAACGACCGGTTCCAGTCTGCGCTGAACCTGTGAATACAGGGGTAGGCAGCGACAAATGTCGAGAGGGGGTGTCTTCGGCAGCCAACAGGGCCACCAGAAAGTTGCAGATGCTCAACACTCCGAGGTAAGTACGCGCCGAGCTATACACGGCCTCCAGAGAAGCTCTTGACGTGTGAAATACGAGCGCGCAAGGCGGTGCGTGCGGAGGCCCGACCAAGACTCGGTACGGCGACTGGCCCAGCCTCAGCCGTGAGGTTAGATGAGACAGCAATCTGTGGAAACTGCAGGGCGTTTGCACCTTCTCAAACTGCCACAAAGCAGTCCTTGACACCTTCGTCGTTTGAATGAGGTTGGGAGATGACCCTAATAGTGCTAATGTGGCAATGTCTCTCTGCGACGCAGGCGGCAGCGGGGCATCGACGCATTGTAACGAAGTAGGGACATTGAACGCCATCAACGGCTTCAGAGGTCTCATTGACCAAAGCTCAACAACGTTGGTCTCACCAGCCAAGTGCACAGGCAGCTCAACAGACTTGATAACGAAGTTCTTATCCGACGTTTCGGTGGATTTTAACTTGACAGACGAAGGCCCTTCCCAAAGTATCATCAAAGTGTCATAAAATGAGTCATTTGTTGTCACTCATCGTGATTGAAGTTCACAGCCTGGTGATTCACGAAGAAGGGGATACAGTACTTTACTCCTTTAATCACAGGCTTAGCGGCATGGAGCATTCGCCAGTCGGCTGATCCGTCAGGCTTGCAGTTACCAAACAGCACCCCCACCCCCCGTGTAGGCTTGATGTCCACGTTCAAGCACGGGAATTCCGTCTCTCCGCCCTCCTCTACATCATTCAGATAGACGAGGAAGGTATGGCCGCGAAAGTCGCCGTCGTGGTGGACCTTGAAAAACTGCCCCACTTCGTACCTGAGAATCTTCAGACTCTCGATGTGCTCAACGGAAACGCCAAGGACGGCAGCTGCTCGTTTTTCCAGCCTGTCCACCAGCGGATGTCTTGGGCGTTGGAAACGCATTACCATGGACGTCTGAGATGAGGATTCCTGGGCTGTGTAATCGTCCACGCTACTTCCGGTCGCACCTGACGATGTTTTGCTGGGTTTCCAGTCGTTGCATAGGGCTAGCAACGCTCGAATCTCCTGCTTTGTAACGAAGTCTGTGAAGTACATCAGTTGGATCTCTGACGACATCCTCCAGACATCAATCTTCCTAGAATGCTTGTAGTAGGACTCTTCCACAAGTCGGTCCACCTGGTCCACACCGGTGGCCAGCCTGGGAAGCTCGAAGGTCTTCAAGTGCGTACGATTTACCTTGCATCCCCCAGGAACGGTGTACTGTTTGATAAGTTTCTCGTAACCGTGGCAAATGCCGGTCTCCGAGGAATCGGGCTTGTTCACCTGCTCTGCATTCTTTTGGTAGCGCTTGCGCTGTCGAGATGACGATCTAGGCGCTTGCTGAGTAGCTGCCTGTTCAGCAGCTGCCTCTTCAGCCGCTGCTTGTTGAACAGCTGCCTGTTCAGCGGCTGCCTGTTCGGCGGCTGCCTCTTCAGCCGCCTGAGAGGCAACCTGCTGAGCTTCTCGCTGCGCCACCAACATCTGTTGTGTCATGGTTTGGTGTGCGGTTACTTGCTCGGCGTTGACGGCACCCGTCACGGCCTGCTTGTCCACGCCAACATTCTTCAGAAGTAGCTTCGAGTGGAGTGCCTCAAGCTGCTGATCAGTCAAAGGCGAACCCAACTGCCCCCGAGCGTTCATTTTTGACAGAATGTCCATCTGCAGCTTCATCTGTGAGTCGATCATCTCGTGAGTTGAGGTGCCAGCAGGAATATCTCCAAAGACGGACTTGCCACCTTTACCTGGAATGCTGAATCCAATTATGGGAAGTGGGGGGGCCTGTGTATCATGCGACACAGGTTGTCCTCCGAATCCGAAGTCAACGTCAGGGTCGTCCGCATCAGGGACAATGAATCCCTCCTCGAACACGTCGAACCCCTTTGCTTCGGGTTCGGTAGCGCGTTCAGCCTGCGCACGGGCGAGGCTTTGTTGTAGGCGGGACTGCTGAAGGGCAACAAGCTGCTGTTCGATCGAGTGGAGTTGCATTTGGGCAGGCACCTGCGGCTGGAATACTTGGTGAGCCCCTGAAGGCAAAATTGCCCCAGGTACCTGCGCCTGTGTTTGATAGTTTTGTAGTTGCTGTTCCACCAACTGTTGCTGAAGGGCACGAATACGTGGATCCTCAGAGTAGCCTGTAGGCTGCTCAATCTGGATTCGTGTCCCAGCACCCATAGACATGGCGGTTTCCCCCTGGAATTGCATGCTCGGTGACGCAGCCGCTGGCGGCGGAGGCGACACATGAACATTCTGCCGGGGGCGGGGTCGTACTTCGGGAGCGCTCAGACGACACTGAGGCCTCGCTGGAACCGTTAGGCGTGATAGGGCCCTCGACCTCGGCACGGGAGGGCTCAGTCTGGTAGGAGAGGCGGCAGGGCGGGTCCTGGGTCGGGACGTGTTCCTTGGGGCGGACACGCGGCTGGTGTCTGGCCTCGTGGCAGGTTGGGTCTGGCGGGACTTCATCATTCGTGGGTCTATAACCATCCGAGGATCGCGGTTTTGGGAAGATCTTTCACACAAGCTTTGCTTCGCCAATAATTCCTGACCGAAAGTAGTGAGGTGTTGATGAGGATGCGAGGCTATGGTCGAGCGAACGGCTGAAGACGAAGCAGGCGCAGGCTGACGAGCACTGGTGTGGTAGCGTTTCACAGGTCCTCTAACACTCTCAGGGGCCGGAACCCCCACATGTAACTCTGTCGCCGACGCTGTATGCGTTTTTCTAGAACGGGGCTGGTTGTCCATCCTTCGCCTGCTCGGTTCCATTGTCTTCATACAGTCGAAATGACGATTTAGATGTCAGTATTAACTAGCCTCACGTAAACACTAATGAATCATGCAGCTCTGGAGACCTTCAACAGTAATGATCTCAGCGGGACCTCAATCTGCGATATACCAGCACACTTCACCAGTAACAGCTCAACCGCCTCCTTCACAATCGTCGTACTCAGAATGAGGCCCTCTAGAATCTTCAAGTCAAGGCGTTCCCGTAACGTCTCAGTTTGTGTGACCACAGCAAACTGGTAGAGTCTAAGCACATCAGCGATTGTAGCAACGGGATCGGCAGAGAAGTCTGCCTTGAGAGGGCCACAGCTATCAGTATGGCAGAACTCGACCAAGCTAACCACCGTCTGGACATCCACGTTCGTCATCGTTACTCCTTTGGCCATACGTTCACCAAGCGACTGTCGAAAGACCGGCGATCGCAGGCAGAGGAGGCTGCGGATGGCCTCTACTTGCACCACTACTCCGTTAGAATCCGCGACCTGTAGAAAGGTGTCGAAGCAGTCCTTGGAAGCCGCATGAGCGAAGTCCTCTCGGAGGCTACTGTACGTTCCTCGAGTGTAGCGCTGAATTTCCGCCAGGATCTGGTCGACTGTGTCGTTGGGGCTGCGTGGTTGGTTCAGGAAGCTGCCAGCGCGAGGCTTACGATCGGTAGGTGCAGGGACTCCTGGAAGGATGTGGATGGAGGCCTCAGGATCTTCCATTTGGTGTTTAAACTCAGCTACCGCCCGCTCAATATTGTCTTGAACAGATCGCGTAGATGGGCGTTGAATCCTACGAGGTGCAGGTGGAGAACCTGACGGAGGGGGGGTTTCGAAGACACCCACTGGTTGACTGGGGGTCGTAATCGGAGAAAGACTGACGGGGGTTCGTTGTTCGTCGCTTGGTCGAGTGCTACTCTCACTCTCAGGGTTAGAGTAGTGAGGCATAGTTGACATTACCTCAGCCAGATTGTGAGCCGACTGACTTCTCCCGAACACAGTCACCTTGGCAGTGATGTTCAACTTGTTCCTGCAACGGCCCACCATTTGGAGTAGGCCAGCCTCCATCGTGACTCGTATATACTGCGGAAACCCCCAAGTGCTGTTGGGAAGCATTTTGGGAAGTTTCTGCACTACTCGCGAATCTCTGATCAAGCTCCCACAGGAGTCGGTCAAGGAAACTTCAAAATGCACAGGACACCCGAATGTGCCGGTAACCGTCGACAGCAGCACTCCCACGTCTCCAGATGTCTGCTCCGTACCGTAGGGGTAGAGGCGCAAGCAAAATTGCGTGTGATTGTCTCCAAACGTCTGCGTGTACCTCGAACCCTGGGGTCACCTCGGACTCCAGAAAAGAAAGATTGTCTGCAGCTTTCTTCCTCGCCTGGAAGAACTTCGGCACGAACCAACTGAGTGAGAAGTGCCGCTCTTTCATCCGTCACCAGCGGGTGTGCACTCGGAAAATATGCATATCTCTGAGGCTCGCAAAAGAGGACACTGTATGATTAGTGTTCTTCTGGTTAGCTCGGAAAAACAGCTGTTCCGTGCTGTATGATTGAATGAATTTATGTAGATCCGTACATGATATCAAACAAAACATGTGGCGTATCTCTAGTAGATTCGAATATTATTTTATTTCGAAACTTGTTTCACACCACTTGCTGCCTCTTTTGGATCAGCGTAACAAACAAATTGGTTCAAAATATCACCAATCTATGGATAAAAATTCCAGGTTCGCCGTGGAGGGGTGCACCTGTCGACCTGTCTCCCTTAACGAATGATCACTATCACTCTCGTGTACTACCGTGTCCGCGAACGAAGGCAGGTTGGTCATCTCCGCTAGCGGCAACGAAGACGTGAAAAAGTCAGCCTCTGATAGCGCTGGGCCCATCTCAACCCAGCGTTCGATGAACTCTGTGGTCAGTCTCATCGTCATCTCATCTCTTGGGGTGTTGTGGTCCCCTTCGACGCCCAGCAACATGGATCCAGCTTTGTGACTGTACATCTCGAAGAGCGTTTCCGCGTGAGATCCATCAACGAAGTCGTCGCCATGGGCGAAGATCATGAGAGCGGGGCACCGAGCAGCCCGACAAGCGGTGTCCGCTCTTAGGTGGAAAATGTTGAAGCCCGCCTTGCTTTCGACTGTACGTCGAATGCAGTTCAGTATGATCGAGGTGACCACTTTTGGAAGCCTCCTTCCAACGTATGTGCTTGCAAGTTCATCAGCAAGTCGACGGAAGGTGCAGAATGGGGAATCTGCAACGATGGCCTTTACCTCTGGAACCTCAGCTCCGAGGTTGAGTGCGACAACTGATCCCATGGATCTGCCAAACAGAACAAATTCTCTTACTCCAAACGTCCGCTTCAGGTACTCAAGCAGCACTCTGGTGTCTTCCTTCTCGAACCAGCCCAGAGAGATATAGTCACCATCGGAGTTACCTGATCCGCTCATGTCCAGTGTGGCCACCGACACTGGAAGTGGCAGCAGGTACTCCATGGAGGCCAGTGCCTCTAGGCGGCTGCTGGCGTTTCCATGGAGCATCACCACACATGGCAAAGGCTCCACTCTCAGGCTGTGTGTGCGAGATTGTGAGCTTACGATTCGTGGAGAGTGAAGAAAGAGGCCTTGAGAGAGCCTCTGGGGCCGATTACCTCAAAGTCCCTCCTTTGGAAGATGACCGTCAGCCGGGGTAGCATAAACAGTCGTGGCCCTAAATCTTCCTCGGTGTACACTTCCCTCGGTGGCCGGATGATGGCTTGCCAAAGGGCTGAGTATGACACCTGTATCTAGCATGCATTAGTCACACACCATCAGCTTTTTTGCTCCTTTTGGCCTGAGACTGACGAGATATCAGCCACTTTCTCCCGTCATGCTAGACCTTGACGTCTTCAGGGTGGCGTTCAGCGTGCGTAGCCCAATACAGTGAGAACCAAAGCGCTTGAGAACAGATTGCTCCAGGTTGTCGCGAGCCGACTACCGGGTTGGAGAAGCGTGTGGTTGTCTGGCAGTGGATTCCTCTGTGATGCATATGACCTCTTTGTGATCGACCTAGTTCTCCTCATTCTCAAGCGTGGGTCCGGCTCTCGCTAAATACAGTGGTTGCTGCGGATTCAACCGACCCCATGGACCCTTCGGACCTGTCTATCGTCGTTGGTTCGACGCTGATGGGGGCTGTCTCGGGGCAGATAGGTGAGAGATATGGGGCAAACAAGTCAGTCATTGGATTCTTGGCTGATAGACTCGGTCGCAAGTCACTCTTTATAACCACCGCGACGCTCATCGCCATAGGCGCAGTGGGCTCCTCCGCAGCAGGCCTTCTCACTCCGAATGACTGGCAGAGTACTTGTTACCAGCTAGCTTGGTGGCGATTCGTCTTGGGAGTGGGGGTAGGTGGTGAATACCCGCTCTCAGGAGCGTTAACCATGGAGATGGACACCGAAATGGAGTTCTCCCCGTCCGAGGAATCCGCCATGAAACGAACAAGGCTGGCAGTGCTTTTTAGCATGCAGGGGCTGGGTTTCGTACTGGCTCCAGCCACGGTATTGACTCTTGCGCTGATCTTCCCGCTGAGCTATGTCTGGCGACTGGCCTTGCTTATGGGCGCAGTACCACCCATTCTGTCGCTACCCGCCCGCTGCCGAATGGTCCCTCCCAAGCAGCAGTCCGAGTCCCCAAAACCCAAGATTGGGCTTAGGGTCTTTCTGTGTGCCACTTGCTGGTTCATACTTGACGTTACGTTCTATGGGACATCGTCCTTCAAGTCGTCCATTGCGGCGAGTTTAGGGCTGTTGGAGGCTGACGCGATACCAGCGTCCGCCCACACGGCGTTCGTTGTCAAGGCATCCATATTCAGCGTGGGGATTGATTATCTTTCATACAGCTTGCACTTTCGATCATGGCGCTGCCAGGCTACTACGTCGCTGTGATACTCGTCAATACGATGTCGCTGATAAGTCTTCAGCAGGCAGGGTTCATCCTTCTCTCGTGCTCATATCTGCTTCTGTCGCTGGTCAGCTTTTTGGGCCCTGCTTTACCTTTCGGTACTCCTGTGAAGTTTTTCCTGCTCGGAGTTACCTTCTTTTTCAGCAATCTAGGTCCAAACCCCACTACTTTCATCCTGCCGATTGAGGTTCTTCCTCAGTCTGCACGCGCAACTGGTCACGGGATTTGCAGTGCGGCCGGAAAACTGGGGGGCGTGGTGGGATCAGTACTTTTTGGAGCCGTCAGCGTGAGCCGAGAACGCCCTTCAGATGCAGGAATACATACCTTTAGATGGGATTGTGCTCTCATGTGCTCTACTGCCAATCATCGGAGTGCTTTTTACGGCCGCCCTAGCACCCTACGCCCGTACCGAGACCGTGGAGATCGAGCTGGCGAATCAGAGTGCAGAGGGCACATGCTAACCGCTCAGACCACATGCACGGAGGATTGGGCGCGCCTTGCCGTGGTTGGCGAGCGATATTGGGTTTTCTGTGGACAATACGCAGAGCATTTGTTCTTGCAGAAGCGAAGTCAACTAAACCAGCAACGAGCCCCACGAGACCCAGGTTGCGACAGGAAGCTGAGAAGTGGATGGCGAAGGTCTGTTAGTTCAGATTATTCGAATTCCGAACTCTGTGTTCGTAAATTCCAAAACCGAGTTTGAAAACGCTAGTTTGAATGACCCACTTCTGTGAGGATTCCAACTGGCCTAAGGACCCACGTGAAGCACAGTGGCTACTTCTATGGATGCATGTTTGCTACTTTCCGGATCGGCCCACGGAGCTGGAGAAACAAGACATGGAACAGTTTCTCGTTAACTTCCACGACCTACACGAGGCAAAGGTGCTACAGACGGCCATTCAGACTTTGCCCCCCTGGACCAACTCGCGCCGGCAGCTGGTGTTGTGGCTATCTGTTGTGGAGAATGCTGCCCGGCGAGAGATGGGGTTGGAGGAGCAAATGCCTTCATACGAGGCCAGAATGCGTCGGTGGGTTGTGGGATTCAGTTGATGCAATTGCGCATAGAGTTCATGCTTCGCTTCAAAAGTTAAGACATGTTGCTGCCTTCAAAAGGCTCCAAACGTTTACACACATTAGTGTACCTCAAAAGGCTTCCGGCGTTTACACACATTAGTGTACCTCAAAAGGCTTCCGGGTGACAAAGAGCATCTAGTTTCAACTGCTCCTCACTGCATGAACAGCCGTCGCCTGCACTCACAAGTCAGACATGTCTGGAAGTCCCAAGGTTTCCCAGAAAGCCTTTGTTGGCAGGGAGCTCGCCCAGCTTTGAACGCTGGCCCAATCGCTCTGTGGCAGCACAATCCCGTGCCACTCGGTAGCAGCCACAGCCGCTTCGTTAAGCCACTGACCGCATAGATCAGCACACTCATCCTTATCGCGCTGACAACCCACACGTCCGCCGTAGACGACTCCAGCCACCATGTCTGCGAAGAGGCGCAGCCAGCCTGGCGGAAGTGGGCTTCTGAGCTCCACCTTCAGCATTGAGACGGCTATGTGAAAGTCCACGGGAGACCAGTTCCACCGCCGACTCCACGTTCGTGGCACCAGTCGCTGTCGATCAACGCAGCAGACGTGGAAGAGGCTTAGGAGTACCACGACTCTCCAGTAGATGGTGGTGGCGTCCGACGGTAGAGAGGGGACCTCCACGGCGGCTACGAGAGTGTGCACCATTGACCCGAACCCACAGACGGCCTCGATAACCTGTTTTCGGCAGAGGCTAATGAGTCGTGCTGGCAGTCGAAGGGCTGCTGACTCATGCACCGTCAAGAACACGTGCCGTCTTGACTGTTGCAGTAAATCTGTGAGTTGCTCGAGCTGCTCCTGGGAGCCCAGGTGTACGTTCCCAATCAACGTGACGGTGTCCGGGAGGATACCATCCAAGTTGACCTCGCCGCCCATGTGCTCCACCAGCAGGGGCACCTGAAGCCTCTTCGCCAGCGACTCAACCCAGGCAACAGGGTCAGAGTCGTCCTCGCCAAGGATAAGCAGCACAGGGACATTTGGGTCGGAGACGGCCCCTACGCTCCTCCGCGGCCGGATTATGGAGTTGTAGGTTGACGTGCCCAGGAGAGCTTCACAACGACTGAGCACGTCTCGACTGCTAATGTCCAATGGGCGAATTGTGTTTGCCAGACAGGCAGCTAGTAGTGGGCATGCTCGTGATGGCACTCCCTGCACAGCGTACTGGGCCAAGGCAGGAGTAAAGGAATCGGAGTCCAGTCCGTTTGCTTCAGCGAACCGTTCAACGAAGGTCATCAGTTGAGACACACTCACCTCCATCAAGGGAGACACCTTCCTAAGCTTCCTAACCGCCATCATGAGCGACACCCAATGGGTCGCAGTATCACGGAAAGGCTGCGAGGCGGCTACCGTCTCGTGTAGCACAACGTCCAAGCCGACCTTTTCTTGCCGAAGCTTTTCCAAAAGCTCATGTGATTCGCGTAGCTGCGAAACGGCCATATCAGTGCCGAGGATATCACCAAAGTCGTCAGACACTAGGCGTACAATCGCATCAGAGGCCTGCTTCAGTTTGACTTGGACAGACGACATCTGAGCTATGGCGTTCTGCTTCTTCTCCTGCAGTTCCGGTCGAACAACAGCCAGCAGAACAGCAGTAACCTCCTCGACGAATACCTCTCTCGAGGTTTCAAACGTGACAAAGGTCACATTCCGTTGAATGCTCCACGGAACGCAGCCGGATTCGGAACAAAGGACCACCCGTCTGTCTGGCTTCATTCTTCTCTCTGTCTCTCCAACAGTCATGCGCTGAGGTCCGTTCCACGAGCGGCTGCAGGCCTGGACCAGGGCTACCACGTCTCCGGACACGCGATCGGGAACGTCAGCAATTACAAGCACGGAACTTCTGTCTAGTGCGTCTAACATCGAGGCGAAGGAGTTCGCCACTCGTCGGTAGGGCACCACCCAAGACCCGCACATGTGCGTCAGCCAGGCAAGGCCTTTCCTATCCGGGTCGAACAGAAACACAGGCCTCCCAGTAAACCGCTGGCCGTTCAGTACGATTGCTGCCAGCTCCACAGAGCGCTGGGTCAATGGAAGTCCCTTGCTCTGCCAATGGAGGCCTTCTGCATGATCATGAAGCGGGATCGACTCTATTTTGAGTCCTCGCTTGGCTCCCAAGGCCTTCCACTCGTCCACAAGTCCACGCAGGCTCTCCGGAGTGAGCCCGCCATAAGCCGCTCGCAGACACCTCGCAACAGCCGACTTGGCAACCCTTCGTTGACAATCCCGTAGCGCAGCCAAGTCCACGGTCCAGTGCTGCAGTTCTCGCTCGAGTCCCTCCAGTACCGGCGCCGAGCGAGCTAACCTCCGCGACAAGTCAGTTTCTCGGAAGCAAAGGCAGTCAAGCTGGTGCTGGTGTTCAGCGAGAGAAATCTCCAGCAGTCGGACTTTTTCCCGAGCGTTGGAAAGTTCTTCCTGTCGCCGTCTGAGTTCTTGGCAAGCCTCGAGGTGGTGGTGGGAAGCCTGACGGGCTGATTTGTGAAATGGACTCAGCCTCACCTGTCACCATTAAGGGTTCGGAGGCGCGGTGGACATCCGCATACTCATAAACAGCCCGAACCCACGAACACAGGGACATCGCTGCCTGAGAAGCCGACTTAACAGTCTCAGGGACGAATTCCGGCAGTTCGACGTATTTGCGAAGCTCTTCCAGTACTTCAGAAGACAGGTCTTCGACCTTCAGACACCGCAACTCGTGCAAAAAACTCGACTCCGACATCATCCTAGTAGCATCCTCCCACTCAGTTCCAAGGCCTCGGATGACACAGACGGCCTTCAGAACCAGCATGACCAATGGTGGTGGAGCCTTGAACGACTTGACCTCCACAACCGACCGTTTGTCTAGCATCCCAAGAGCCGAGTTGGCCGCTCGGAGCATCGGGAGAACCCTGTCTAGCTCCTGCTGCGCGGTTCGATGAAGCTCGTGGGCTTGACGTTCAGCCTCCAGGGCAGCGAGCTGATCGGAGCTGCATGCCGTCTCTACGAGTTGAAGGTTCACTTGCTCCTGCTGCATCTGCGACAGAAGCATGGCAGTAGCGTCCTTTCGAGCGGAGACGTCCGGAGCTAGAGACGTGAGCTGCTCGGTCATTGAGCCCACGGCAGCTCTTGTAGCGTCCACCCGCGTTAGACACCCCTCTAGACGTGAGATTTGCATGTCGATGCTCATGGCGTTCCTCGCGACGACATGACGCAACGCGTAGTCGACGAGATCAAGGTGGCTGGATACAGTCGGAAAAGTTCCTCGTCGGGGCAGTGAACCAAAAGAGTCGACGAGAAACTCGAACATCTCAGACGACACTGCCAATCCGTCCAACTGAAGCCGCAGCACGGCCTGCAGGATGTCCCTAGACCACTCCTGCAGGTAGACACGATGAAACAGCTCAGGCACGCCGGAGTCGCGGGCCAAGGTCAACACAGACTGCATCATTCTGCTACTATACGCTCACCCTAGCCCTTCGCTCCAAAAGCAATCTCCCTTGAGCCCAGCACTGGGATGGCGTAGCATCGTGATGACCCCCAGATGAGAGGTCTGCGGCCAGTATATCGACGACAGCGGGGATCTCGTCAGCCGTAAAGAGGAATTGGAAGCTGCAGGTGGATGTTAGGTGGAAGACGGCTTCCTTAAGCAGGTCCAAGCCTGCCTCAGGCACTAGCAGCATCGTTGGGGTGGCTGCGGATCCTTTAGTAAATATGTGGACAACGGCGGACTTGAGGTCCTCGAGAGAGGCCAGTGAGCGATACTCCAACCCTAGAATCGTGGCGGCAAGCCTCGCAACCACCTGGCGGCCGGAGCCCACAGGCCCCACTAACGCCACATGCGATGTGATCAGCGACACTGTCGTCTGTCCAACTGCGTTAATGAAGGCCTCAAAGAATATTAGTCGTGGTATTGGAACACCTGGGTGGTCGTGGTTATGGCTCCTGCGCCATCGCTCCAACTGCTCGGCGTTGTCTTCAGCGCACGCCTCATAGACGGTCTCCGGTGCGAAGATCACCACACCATCTGTGCTCAACCGTTGGCGAGCCCTGTGCTGGGCCCTCGTACGCTTATGGCATCGGAACTTCAAACAGCAATTGGCTACAGATGGGCCCTTGAGAACAGACTCCAGTGTCATAGCGACAATCCTCTCAGCAGTCGTCTGTGACGCTGCTCGAACCCAAGGACCAACCTTTAGCAATGCTGTCCTAGTTGCGTCGTTGCCGTCAGCAACCGCACGCACGAACATTGGGGGGTCTTCTGGCATTTCACTGCACAGCATCATAGCTCGACTGATTCGCGCCACAAACGCCTCCTGAGGCAGAGCGGAAGCCCCCTCCACGACAAATACCGTTCCTGGGAGCAGTGACTGTGAAACGAACCTCTGTCTTATCACGGATGTGCACTTCGAAGAACAGACCATTTCCAGCAGCCGGTCACACACGTTGACGGAGCCGAAAGCATCCCGTTCTGCGTTCGCGAGCGAGTCAACTGAAACAACGCATCCCGCCGGCAACAGAACCTCGTCCCTTGTCCGAAACAACGAGCTTACGTCACGAGCGAAGTGCATGAGGGATTCCTGGGAGAAGACGGATACTCTACCAGCAGGAGGGCAGACTTGAGGAGCGGGGATCTCGCAGTGTAGAAGGTGACAGTCGTTTCCTCTGCGCAGCACATGAAGCAACTGAGCGACACACTCACCCAGCGAAGCATTCGGAACCTGCGGACAGAGCAAACGAGGCAAGGAAGTCAGCTCGAGTCCCTTGAGGGCGGCTGCATCTCGCAAGCGATCGAACCACGCTAGCGGATCCGGACGCGACGCACCGACCGCCCAGCCCACAGCCCACAACTCCTTGTGCTGCTCGTCGGTGTCGAGATCCGCGGACCTAACAACAAGACGCTGTAGGCGACAGACTGCAGTGTCTCGGTCATTGAGCTCCTCGAGAAATTCCAGAGCCAGCTGACGAGCCGTGTTATTGAGCAATGTGCAGGCGACTCTGTCTCTCCAGTACAAGCCGGGTGAGGGACAGCGAGTAAGGCTACATCGCGACACCGTGGCTGGGCTGGCGGTGTCCACGTCAGTGACCTCGAATATGAACTTGGTAGAGTTGCTCAGCAGAATTCGTTGACCACTGGCCAAACAGAGTGTGCTGTTGTCATCCAGAGCGCTGTTCAGGTTCTCGACCCAGGAGGGGTCCAAACGTCCGCGGCAAAGCACCCACACAGAGACGCATCGGACAGCCCGATGCACAGCCCCCTCAACCCACACGTGCTCCCTTTGGTAGCCGAAGAGACCGGAGACGCCCACCGACTTGGGGTACACAGTGACGAGGTCCACGGGCGTCTGCAGCGAGAAAGCTTTATGCAGTAGGCGGACGACCGTGGAGTCCAGGGTGAACTGGGGTGTGACGATTATGTGGCCTCGCCGGTAGGGTAGTGCAGCCAGCAGGTCCATGGCGGGCCGCATGATAAAGTCGAGGCTCAGACCCTCTTCCAAACACAAGTCTCGGAGATGTCCACAGACCCCGTCGCGAGCCACACGGGGGCTGTGGGGAATGCTACTCGGAAAGGCCTCATCCAACAACGGCATGAAGATAGCAGCCTCTGTGTCAGACAACCGAGGGCAAATCTCGCGGACCACTGCGCTCTTTAAGAGGCCCATTTCATCTGGGGTTGGAGCGCTACATGAGGCAGCCACAGCCAGCGCAGCCCTAACACCCCAATCATGTAGTTTGGACGGCGGCAACGCTGCTTCGGCTGCTTGGAACAGCCCGACCAGTCGTTCGGCCAAATCTTCGGCGACAACGAACCCAGCGGCGCAGAGTGAGGCGCTGGTAATGCGTGCGCTGTCTGCCTTGAGCATGGCGATAGGACGCATTATGGCCTGCAGGTCCGAGGGTAGACGAGACCGACCAGCGTAGGCAGGGTTCAGCGTGATTGCAACGACGGCGCCATCACGTAAAGGCACCTCCTGGCCGTCGATAGACAGGGAGGGCGACCCCTTCTGCTGGGCATGGCGCAAGGTCATGACGTGTGAAGTCACTTGAGAAAGGGTGCCGGGGTCAAGACGGTTGAACTCGTCGAAACATATCCAACAACCAGTCGAGGCCACGCCATGGAAGAACCGAGATAGAAGAGTGATGTCCAGGCCGTCAGAGCAGTTGAAGATGATGCAGCCCTTACCGACGATTCTAGCGAGCTCCTTTGTGGTTTCCGTCTTCCCAGAGCCTGCCGGCCCCAAGGGGGCCAATCCGTAGCGTACCTGCATCGAAGTAGTCATGGAGAGGAACGCCAACTCTGTGAGAGGAGTCATCACTAGCATCCTTGGGGTCCCCAGATACTCCCAACCGTAAAGAGTGCTCCACGTTCCTTGACGCACCTCAACATAACGTTCCCGGGGAAAGATGTACGTCCTCAACGTGTTCCTCCACACCGGATGATTTGCCGACTCAACCCCCGCCAACAGCAGTCGTTCAAGAACTGTCTTCTCATAGGCAACCAGCAAGAGCAGCTTCTTAGAAGTCTCGGATACCGCTCCTGCCAAAGTCTTCTCTGAGAACGTCAGTGACTCCAGGAGAGATCCTAGCCGAGAGACCTTCAAGGCCTGCTCCACCTGTGCGGTAAAGAGGGCCCGGGCTGCAAGGAGCTGCACCTGCTCGCAGTACTCGCTGGATAGAATTTCCTCGACAGACCTTCGAGTACTGGAGATGCTGAAGGTCTGAGCAGCGAGAGTGCTGGCGAGAGCGGCCTCCAGCTTGGTCACCCACAAAGGGAAAGGTACACCCGCCACTGTAACACAACTTTTCAACGGAAGAAACTCTCCTTCAGTCGACCATACAGCGGAGATTTCTCTGGAGTCGTTGTACACGAGTCTGTGGACACCGATGAAGAGTTTCGGCACCACGCCTTCCACGCTCTCCGGAGTTCCGGACAGGCATCTGATAGTCTCGGCGGTCGATAAGAAGTAGAAGCGAGGACATGCAAGTCGAAGAGACAGGATATACGCGTCTACGTCGTTCTGCACCTTCTCCACGGACCTTAGCCATTCTCGGATTGGACCCAGATGATCACGAGCCTCGTCCAACAGAGGTGTTCCGCCAGTTATTTCCCGCTTGTAGGCTCGAATCAACACAGCATTCCACACCTGCTTCACAGCGGCGAACAGGACGTAAGACGAAGAGAGCTCATCGGTGGCTGACGCGGTGAAAACTCCAGAGACATTTCGAAGGGCGTCAATCCCCTTCTCGAGTGACATGACGTACTCTTGCAGGCATAAGAGTCGTTGGGTCCATTGGGCCCCTTCATCAAGGGCCACTTCTCGCCATGAAGCCAGTGAGCCAAGACAGGATTGCAACTCTAGCAGCAAATAACTGCAGTCCGCAAGTGCAAATGGCACGTCGACGACGAGGTCCCCTGGACCTTGGCGTCTCAAAGGCAAGTTGCTCTTCGACCAGAAGCACTCAAGTTTCTGAATTACGGTTTGGAATTGCTTTTTGGCTGAAGAAGCGGCGCAGATGCCTTCCAAGCGGGAGAGCTGAGGCGAAAACCCGCCTGCATCTGCGAATTCCGCGAGCGAGGCTGCCACCGGAAGATTCTGTGACTGGAGAAGTTGCTTCCATGCCTCTGTGGGCACGTCGATGCAGTCCTGAAGGCACACAAGTCGTCCAGTCCATTGACGGAGGGGTTGAGCCAGAGCATCGATCAAGGCCGAGTCCCCAAATACCAGCGCTTTTGTGGTCATCGCTGCCTCCGAAGTCACCTGGAGAGCAAGCCGCTCGCTCACCTCGCGGAAGGCAACTCCTAGCAAGGGTAGCTGCAAAAGGCCGACCGTCTGAGCCACTGACTCACTAAAGGCTAGGACCTCAGCCTTCCAATTGCAGAGCTCCACAGTCTCCAGAGAAAGAGGGAGCAGCGCGACCGCTTCAGAGTAGACATCTAGAGGCTCCTCCCACAGACCATCGAATGCTTCTCGGAATGACGCGACACAACCATGCCGCGACCACTGCGCTGCGAGCCCCTGTGCCGACTTCCACGGTACTGCATTACCTCACCACTGAAACCTCACGTTGCTTTACCTCATGGAGCGCTTCAAGAATCTCGATGATGGCGTTTCGGAATTCGGACACGTCCGGAAATTGGGTGTCGCTGCTTGCACGTAAACGAGAGAGGAGACCTTCCGCCTGCGTCTCCAGCCGCTCGCACGCGGATAGGAGATTCGCTTCTAACCACTGAAGATTCGCGGTAACGTTCCTCTCCAGCCTAGCTAACGGACCTGTGGCCAGATCGCTGAACCCGAGAAGCGTCCTAACAACTTTAGCTGGACAGTCGACACCCGGTGTCGCCGTCAGTGAGCGCTCTGTACACACGAGTTCCTCCCTAGCGGCGCCAACCGTGGTGAGCGCTTTGATTAGAACTGCGGCATTTCTGGTGAGCGACGCGAACCCGAGTCCCTCATCGACCATGGACAGCCTCTCTGTCAATTCCGTCAGAGTCCGAGACAGGCTGTTCACGCCGTCATCCACTGCACGGAGTAATTCTCCACGACTTGAGAGAATTCCGGTGTCCAGAAGAGCTGAGGCGGCTGATATGTAGGGACGGAGGGTGAGCTGGAAGCCGTGCATGTCGTATGTAGGAGAGAGCCCCAAGAGTCCGTCGTGTTGTTTGATCAGGCTCAAATACCGTCGGAGCTCGGCAGCGCCAAACGTAAAGTCTGTTCGGACTTCCACGGCCGGCGATGATGTGGAGGTCAACTCGTGCAGCAGCTTGCCAGCAGCTTCGGTGACTTCCAGGTGGACGGAATCGCACTTGGCCTTCCATACAGACGAAAGGTTCGGGGCCCAGGTACAGCCCTGTTGGAGAAGATCGCAAATGATGCTCTCATAGTGCGCAGTGCAACAGCCCGTGACGCTGCCAACGACTCCACCGATGTTGTCTTCGAGTGATTCAACCTCTATCGCAACAGCTCCGGGCTCTCGTAAGAAGTGCTCCGCAAGGTTTGACCATATCTCAGCTAGCCTCCACAGATGAGACTCACAGACGACTCGCGAGAGAATACTCAACTTTGGAGTCATTTCGGCCTTCCTGCCAGCCTCTTGAATGTGCTCAGCCCTCTGTTTGACACGCCGTCTCGCTTCTACAAGCGTCAGACTACGGTCCCTGTTGACCACGATGGTCTGGTTCTCCTTCAACCCAGCGAAGGCGGATGCTATTTCGTGGCAGGATGTCTGGGACAGCGCTGTAATCCGCTCCGTTGTCAGCTTCATGGCATCCGACACTCTCGTCCTCGCCTGGAGGAGAAGTTCGTTTACCTGTTGAGGTCTGCTGAACAAGATCACAGAAGGTGTCTCAGGCCAGACTCGAGCCGCGACAAGGTCTTGTATCTCACTCTGCAAGGAAAAACGTGGTAGGAGGGCTAACCTTCCTTGTACTGACAGAAATCGTTGGCGTCTTGAATGTGCCTGCACTCGTCTAAATGCCAGGCGTAGCTTCAGTGACCTCAAGAAAGGCATCTCGAACAACCGCCTGGACAGATGGGACAGGCGACACCACTGCTGGCTCCTACATGTCCAAGATGACCCATCACTGTTGACGAAGGTGATTCGATTGGGCAGGATGACGGCATGGTTCTCATCGAGCTCCTCACGCGTCACAATACGCAAAGCTAAAGGATCTGAACTGCTGTCGGCCTCTATAGGAGGCCGCTTGTGAGGCCGTCTGTGGTCACTGGAATCGTAGCCTTACTTCTTGGCGGACTCGATACCGCCATACACGTGGTTAGCGTAAAAGAACTCCACTGACGTGTCGGGGCTGTGTGGACTTCCGATTCCCCTCACGTTTCCGCAAAGAACTTAACAGCTTGCAGGCCGGTACAAACATCACTCACGCATTCCCGCTCTTTCTTCTGGAGAATCCGATTAGCCCTTGATTTTCGCACCTCAGGAGATGCACTCGGGTATCGCTGCGCTGTGACCCTTCGTCTGGCGGGTGGCCGTAGAGGCGCTGGCCGCTCGGTAAGGTCGCTCAGTTTTCGGATAGGCTTGTCTGATGCCATCTCGCGAATCTTGATGGAGTTATTGTAGTAATTATGAACGTGCTGTGGCTCTGTGTGGCAACTTGTCTCAGCTTGTCGCTTGTGAGATCGCGGGAAAGCGTACATAGATTGTTACATTCACAATGTTTTCTCCGCCAACGGAGGAACCTTTCGTCATGGACTCCTCCGTGGTCGCGCCGGCTGAGATTGTTGACGGAAAACTAGCGGGCCTGCCGCCGTGGATGCGGTGGTCGGATCGTCTACCTCCTCCAGAGTACGCCACTTTGGATTGGAGAGCGCCGCTGGGGAGAGTGCCATTCTACATGTACGACAATGAGCAATGGCGTCAGTTGACGAATCTTCCGTTCAGTTGCAGTTATATGGCGAAGCCTTGTGCGGAATTCTACTTTCTGCACCAGTTGAGGCACCATCCTTGGAGGGTGTACGACCCCACCGAAGCTGTAGTGATGGTGTTACCCATCATGGTATCTGACTTTCTCTATCCTCAACGGAATTGGGAGACGAAGACGCAAGCTAAATTAGTTGACGCCTTCAGAACTGTGCGCGAGCTGACCAAGGACCACTCCTCCCGCACTCACGTTTTCTATTCTGGTGACTGGATCACTCGCGAGAACCTCAACCGCCTGAGATGGAACGTTACTTCAGGCCTAGGGCCCATGCCTGTCGTGGCTGTTGAAACTATGGATGTCTCGAGTGAGTCTGCGCCAAAGGCGGTTTCTTTCTTCAATGCCGGTTTGTCTATCAGACGACCAGGGGATATCGCGACGGTACTTAACCGTCCGCCTCGGGAGCAGCGGCCTCGACAGTATCGACAGCGTCCCCTGCTGTTCAACATGGTGGGAAGAGCCGATAAACGCGTATCCTACTACCAAAGATCACAAGTTCTCAATTTGTTCAAGCAGTCCTCTGACCCGTCAGCGCTGGTGCTAGTCACGAACCAAGACTCCCTGCCTCTGCGGTTCGACTTGCCTGACTGCGACGAAAGTGTTCCTGACCCTGCGAGGTGGCATGGCTGCAAGACACCCAGTGACAAGATGAACCTAGAAACGGCCGACAGCCTCCTGAGGCGCTCTAAGGTGGTACTTATTGTTCGCGGTGATGACGGTGGGTCACAGCGTATACATCAGGCGGCTACGATGGGCACGTTGATGGCTTTAATAGGCCCTGCGGTCGTTAATGAAGGTCTTCCTTTCCACTGTCTGATACCGTGGAAGAAGGTAGCGTATGTGTTCCCGGATCAAAGCATTCTGGAGACTGAGGAGGCCCTCAAACTCGTGACCACCACAGTTAATTCCGAGTCCCACGCCGGCTTTTCAGAACGACTCCGCGTGTATCAACAGCATATACCCGACATGGTCTGGGAGCTGCCCGCCAGTCGTGTCGGCGAAAACATTCTCATCGAAGCTGCCAAAAGGGCGAGCCCAGATGAGCTTAAAGCAGCAGGCCTTTCCTTGCTCGACTTCGAGTGTGTTCCCGGAGCCGCAGATTGGAGGTTTACGGAGTTCGCTGAGATGGACTGGCCGGATGGGAAGGGTGTGTGGTAGTGACGTTTGAACAATTTTTTACGGTGGGCTCAAGGGTTCACACAACACAGAGAGTATGCAGAACTACTGCCGGTGCTGTCGGTACTTGGTGTACAACACGTCTACAATGTCGGCGAGGTTCTTGTGCGTATCGATGCAGTCCTTGTACAAGCTCGGTGTCGCCTCCTCCTCCGTAAGGGTAAGGTGGCCTGAGCTCTGATCGATGCGGCCGAAAATCTTCTTGTCCAGAATCATCTCGGATATCTTGTGGGAGATTTCAGCTTCTGGCAGCTTCAGCTCATCTGCTACGTAGCGCAGATCTATACGTGAGTAAGCGACTAGAATTCGGGTGATGTTGGTCTCGAGCATCCTCTCCTTAACTTCGGCCAAATGCGAGACGAACACCTCGTCACCCATGAGCACGTCAGCGTACTCCTTCAGAGTCTCCTCGAATTTCCCCAACAGCCTCTCTTCATGACACTTCGCCAGCGCGAGCAGAGCGTAGACTTCGCGACCGGTGTACTTGAGGGCATTCTTGCTTGTGGTTATCGCCTTGATCTCATCAAGGGCTTTATTGTTTTGAATCAGCTTCAGCAGCATCATGTATTTCAGTGCTACCATGGCCCTCGGGTCTGAACCCTGATTGAACGCCTCAAATGCTTCGAGCAAGTACGAGGATCCAGTCCTGTAGTCCTTCTCAGCAGCTGACAGAATTCCAGCCGTGAGATCGATATCGGCTTGGACCAGAGGCGCCACATTGATCGCGGCGGCAACGGTGCGACAGGACGTCAGCGCAGCTTTCGCCTTTGGGTAGTGGTGGACTGCGAAATGCATCTTCGATTCGATGAGGTAGATCTCGACGAGAATAACCTTATCGTCGATCCTTTTGACTTCGGAACATAGGGGCTTTAGAAACTCGACTCCCTTCATGTATTTTTTTGCCTTCAGGTACACCTGTGCGAGCCGAGTTTCGACGCGATGACGTAGAAAAGTGCGCTTCTCTCGTCGGCACCACTCGACAACCTTACGGCAAACCTCTTCCTGCAACTCAAAACTCTCATCCAATGTAGCGACGATATCAATTAACTGTCGAATGATCTTGGCGGTTTTGGCCTTAGGAAGAGTTTCGAACAATGGATAAGCCTTCTCGAACGACTGAAGAATCTCGGTTGTGCATGAGTGTGTCACGTAGTAGTTCATAATAGAATCGAGTGCGAGCTCCTGGAGTCGACTGACGCTGGTCGGGTCGGCGACGAATTGTTCGGAGTACAGCTCATCCGAAGCGGGAATCAGCACCAGACCCCAAAGTTCCGAAAGTCCCCTGAGCTGCACCTCTTCCAGATTCGAGCCAACCCGTTCAAGTGCCGACTTGAGGATTGTGGTGAGTGGTCCTTCGGAGACAGGAAGTTCCTCTGGGCGCTTGGCGGTTAGAGCTGTAGCCATTTAAAATAGCGATATGCCAATACCTGTGGTGTGGCAGCTGAGATAGAGTGGGGGATCGATGTTAGCAAAACATTTGGGAAGAGTGTTGTGTGTACTAGCAGTCAAGTGATGCCCTTTCAATTGGGCAATTTCGAGTTGAATGTATCTCCAATCACGGGACAAGGAACGCCGCCGACCCGAAAACGCATCAACCTGCTCGGAATGCCAGGGAGGCGGTGAGTTGGTCTGCTGTGACAGCTGCACAAGATCCTTCCACGTCGGTTGTTTGGAGAGAGCTCTGGAGCCGCAGAACGATTGCGACAGGTGGTTTTGCCCCGCTTGCAGAGACTTTAAGTCGAACGTCTTGGCCAAAATTGGAGCTCTTCCTACATCTCCTGACCATCCTAGCGAAATTGTGACCTCGTCTGATCATGCAAGCGACAACGACGAGAAGCGACACTTACCTCGCCGATCAACGCGGAAAACTGACGAAACTCGGAAGGAGACCAAGGGCATCGTGAGTGAGGGATCCTGGGACGCGTCGGCCAAGATAAACGTGGGCTCCGCGTTCCAAGTGGCACATATGCCCCGGTTCTACCTAGAGGCAGAAGAGTCTGGCATTAGCTATGACAAGTCACCGACCCACTCTAGAGGAGTGATCTCCACGCGATTACGGAGAGGGCTCAGTGAATGTCAAGTGGCTTACAGTCCAGTGCTACTCCGACGAAGTTGGATGAGTTTATCTGAGAGAGCACAGCAAGACAGATGTGGGATTCAGCGGGAAACTTCATTCAGTGAAAGCGTATTGCAAGCAGGTGGAGTTGGATTGGCCAGAGGAGCACGTGCACTATCCCTTCCTTTCGGATTTCCCTTTCAAGATCCTGCATTACTGTAAATACGACACCGAAGAGGCCCTACGACTGCTGCAGTCCCCAGACTTTGACTTCCTAGCCGTCTGTGACCCTCCAACCAGACCGTATCTGAACAAATGGCGCCCGCGAGATCAGCGCGGAGATATTCCGTGTGCTCCGTTCCCCCCCTGCAACTTCCCAGGCAGCCAAAGTTAATTTCAGATCATGCACGCAGTCGTTTTACGAGCTCGCCTCCACGGCAGGCTGCGCGTTGCAGCGTACCGACGATATCCAGCGCGTCCCCCTCACCCAGCACTCGCAAGTTCAAAAGCTCCTTGCCCACTGGCAACTTCTTGGTGTGCATCTGCAACCCGATGGAACATGGGAGGTATGGATGGCCGTATGCCTGTTGTTCTTGCAGCGGGCAGTAGTGATAGACATCAAAAATGGGCGCCAGTGCTAGCTTCAGCCATTCAACGTACTTGCGCGCTTCTTCTACAATTATAGGTCGGGAGGGAGTCACCAGAGTTTCCAGCTCCACGTCGAGTTTCCGTCGTTTTACACCAGTTTTCGTCCGGGCGAAGAGAATCTGCTCCAGGGAATTCAAGTCTAGGATGAAGTCCAGGTCCTGCAGGCGAGGTCGGAAGAGGACCTTCCAGTCTCCGCCGAACGGGAGCTTGGGAGACAACTTAGCCAGGGTATGGCCTGTCGCAGCCTCACGAAGTCGGCGGAAGGTATGGATGGGAGGGGTGCTCAGCAGCAAACAATGAGGGTCTAGAACAGAGGAGACCCACATGTGGGGCTTGCGCATGCCCTTCACATTACGGAAGTAGGCGGACTGGAGGAGCGCGGCGGCGTCGCCAGTTACGTGGGTCTCGTCACGCCCGATGCCAACGCAGAGGGGCTGTCGGTCAAACTTGAAGTGCGTGAGGATACGAAGAACCGACTCCAGCACCACGGGGGGAGTCAGGACCACGTTCTCACAAATCTCCCTGATGGTCTTATCTGTCGTAGACTCGAATACCGCCACAACAAGGTGGTCTGCTAGGAGTTCGTAGCCAGCAAAGCCATGCGACTGGAACCAGGCTCGGACCAGCCTGCAACCCGCAAAGAATGCAGCGTTTTCAGACCCGAAATTTCGTAGGTACGTTTGGATACGAGGATAGTACCATTCCCGTCGAAACTCAGCAAACTCATGCGCTGAGGGTCTCGACTGCCAGGTGGGGTTGAAGTTGGAGACGAGGGTAGCTTGCTCAGACCGCAACACAGGAACGAAAATACGAAGACGAACCACCAGATGCTTCAGTACGACGTCGACGAAATCCTCGGAGGTGTGCCGTGTCAAGCCCTCCACATCCGTGATCGCCAGCAAGAGCGCTGTCTTGAGTTTCTGCACAGCGGCAGGATCTGCCGGCCACTTGGAGCTCGCCTCGAACTCAATGTACCCCTCAGCGAATGCAGGCGTGTCACCGAACTTGGGCTTCCGGAGCGGAGCCTGGGCGCGAGCCATAACGGCACCTGTGAAGTGGATCTCTGCGACAGTCAACGGAAGTCCCTGCTTAGACATGAGCGTCAGCGACAGTTCATTGATCTGGTTGTCGATCTCTGTGGTGCAGCGAGGTAACGATAATCCTCCAAAGGGAATACACCCCGCTTCCACAGGCCAGGAAGCCTGCGACTGCAGCGCCTTCGACAGGAGTTGCGACGCTAGAGGGGACGGCAGGCAGCCGTCTGAAAAAGTTACGTGGTTGGCTGCAGGTCGCCGCTCCAACATGACAGCCTCACACACGGATCCATCGTGAAACCGCCGAGTTTCACAGGCGGCTCCCCAGAACTTGCCAAATGCTTTTCCCTGAGCCGTGTTGGAGAGGGGACCCTTCTCAACGAAACTTGTCAAACGGTCGGGAGACTCGATTATCGCCCCGACAACAACCTCAGCAGAGCTGTCTCCTTTAGTCACGCGAACGACTACGGAGAGGACTCGGCTCTTGAGAGCTCGGTGACAGAGCAACGATAACCACTGGGCGTGACCCATGGCTGCCCCTTGATGATTGAGGTGTCTGTGCTGGATGATGTAGGCGAGTGGAAGGCCATCTGAGCCTATGGAGCTGGACGCGGGTTTTAGAATCGTCTCTTCCCAAGCAACTTCTTCGTCGTCACTTACGAAGCTCACAGACGGCAGTTCAGAAACGGCGTAGAAATCCACCAGGCTTTTCGCGACCACAGCACAGGGGAGCATGGGGGCTTGTGAGTGCACGTAGCGAGCCTCGAAAGAGGTGTTAAGCGATCCTCGGGCTCTCCAACTAAGTTCTTGTACGTGTAGTTGGAGACGCCACAAGCAGTTGTAGTGCTTGGTTTTCGAGTCAAACAGAATAAGGGGATGAGTAAGTCCCAGCAGAGGCGAGGAAGCGTCCGACGGACCTTGAACGCCCATCATACTCGGGGATGGGGGGTGAGAGAGCCACGCCAACAGCATCTCGACTAGCTGACTGCTAGTCGCACCGATGGCCGATGTCTTCGACAAGCATAAATGGGCCAGTAGCACGTGTACCTGCGAAACCGCCAGAAATGAGTCCTGGAATCCACGGTTATGCAGCCATTGAGCCAACAACACGCACGCCGTCGAAAACGCCGGAACTGCGGCAGACACTCCTTGCAACAGCTCGGTCAGGGCGCGAATTCGGCCATCCTCCATGACGGCGGCCCAACAAGAGACGTTGTCGGGGTTAACACCTTTCAGGCGGAGTTTAACTGCCTTTTCGACAGGCATCTCGGGTTCGAAGAAAGGCATTAGATGTAGAAGCCACCGCTTCTTCGGAGATGCAGGCCAATCTAACACTAGTATGGGTTTCCGTTCATCGTTATACAGGTACTCGATGCTCACCCCCACTTCCTCGTCGACCAAGGCGTAAAGTTGGGTGGCCACCTCCACCACCACCGCACTCCTCGTGGCAAAGTAGTTCGCAGGGACCACATCTTCTTTCGACAGGACGGGCATGGCGAACCCGAACTCTAGCACTCTTGTCAGGCTGAACGCACCGCCGAAAGCTGTAGAGTTTATCGGCACTACAACCGCAGGAGGAACGAAGTCCACCTCCTCTGTGGAGAAGGGGAAGTACTCGGATCCACATGCCTTCGAAGGCTGCAGCTTGGAGAGGAGGGTTTCCAGGAATTCGCTAGCAGCAGTCACAACGGAGGGGTCAACATGGCGCTTAGCGACGAGGGCCTCAATCTTGGGCTTCTCATCTGCGGAGCTGTATGCTTTAGCCTCCATCGTGGACCGCAGGACCTCCTGAGCACGCTGCGCAGCTTTGATTCGAGGCACCATAACCCCACTTATACGTTAAATTCAGTAATTGAGCAGCTACTTGCATGCGGATTGAACACGAGATCAAGCTGGACTTCAAGGATGTCCTGATCAGGCCTAAAAGGTCGACCTTGGCATCTCGTTCCGAGGTGAATCTGGATCGTACCTACACGTTCCGACATTCCGGCAAAACGTGGACTGGTGTACCAATAATTGCATCTAACATGGACTCCACAGGGACCTTTGAAGTCGCCAAGGCTCTAGCCAGCTTTAAGATGCTGACAGTCCTACACAAGCATTATACTGTTGACGAGATAAAAGCCTTCGCTGACGCGAACCCAGAGACTTTGCCCTACGTAATTGTTTCGTGTGGCTCACGGGAAGGTGATTTGGAAAAGGTGCAAGAGATCTTCCGCCTTGTACCAGCCTTCGACTTCATTTGTATTGACGTGGCCAACGGTTATCACGAGAAGTTCGTAGGAGCCGTTGAGAGGCTCCGGGCGGCGTTCCCCAACAAGACAATCTTGGCTGGCAACGTGGTTACGAACGATATGACTGAGGAGCTTATTCTGTCGGGGGCCGACATTGTGAAGGTCGGCATCGGCCCAGGCTCGGTATGCACCACGCGGAAAATGACCGGCGTCGGTTACCCTCAGCTCTCTGCCATCATTGAGTGTGCGGATGCTGCGCATGGACTCAAGGGGATGGTCATCGGTGACGGCGGCTGTGCATGCTCCGGCGATGTCTCCAAAGCCTTTGCTGCAGGAGCCGACTTCGTGATGCTTGGTGGCATGCTAGCCGGACACGACGAATGCGGAGGTGAGCTGGTGACACTGGAAACCGGCCAGAAGCTCAAAATGTTCTACGGAATGTCATCCGATACCGCTATGAAGAAGTACGCAGGTGGAGTCGCAGGCTACCGGTCCAGTGAGGGCAAGACAGTCACGATTCCCTATAGAGGACCAATCAAAGGGTCCATACTTGACATCCTTGGCGGCGTTCGCTCTTCGTGCACCTACGTCGGGGCTGAGTCCTTGAAGGAGCTGAGCAAGCGGACTACCTTCATTCGGGTTAGCCAACAGTTGAACCCAGTCTTCAGCTCGCGGGAAGTCGCCACCGAGAATCGCGGAAACGAGAACTCGACTGTAGTAAACATGTGACAATAGGTTATGGATTACGTAAGTCTCATAGAGGTGCATTCTTCATATCATAGATTCACTGGTTTGGCTTTAGCCTGCCGCTGGCGTAGAGTCGGTAGAAGGTCTGTGTATGCTTGGTACTCTTTGTCGCTGGCGTCGTGTAGGTTGTACAGTGCCTTTCCCAAGAGGACGGTGGTCTTGTTGAACCCGGGCCCTGAGGGCAACAGAACCAGCTTGACTGTGAAATTTTGCGCAAGCCTAGAAATAGTAAGCCAGTTTCGAATCCGAAAATTCTGCCGACGCGTTTGGTCTGATATAGCGATGGTCACGTCAAGGGCAGGGTTACCGAAAGTCATGGAGTTGAACATGTCGTTCTCCGCCACTGATTTGGTTAAACCGACGACGGCATTGTCGAGAAGGCTGGCTCCATCCTTTAGCGCCTCGATCATGAGAGAACCTACGCCCACTGTGGTGGTCTTCCGGCACTTGTCACACCAACTCGGAGCGGACTCGGATGCCGCTGACGACTCAGTCACCCGGAACCCACCGAGTTGCCCGCTGGCCTTGGAAATCTCTTCCGAGATTCGGACGAGATTCTGTGAGAGCAGGTCCCGCTTGTCAACCACGGAGAGGAGGCTGCGCGACACGCTAGTTTCCTGTTCCATTTGGTCGAAGACCATCGGACTGAGTCGTTTCCACATGTCTGGAATGGCCAGTGTGGTCTCAACACAGCCTATTGTGACCTTCGGGCGAGTGTCTGAATCAAACGTTGCCACAGTTGAGTGGGTCTTCCAGAGCTCAGTGGCGCACTTCCCCACAAGCACTGCTAGTTCCCTGTCGAAGTCGGATGTTCGGGGCTTGAATGACAGCAAGGGATGGCACAGAATCAGGGACAGCTTCACAAACGTCATCCCAGTAGTAAGCATTCCGTCGAAGCCGAGGTTGTTAGAAAACAACAGAAGCAGGAATTCGACAGCCTTCTGTTGAAGCTGAAACGTTGAAATGAACTCGTCTGAGTACAGCTCAGCGGAGGCCACTGCATTGGCCGACCTGGGCAACATAAGGATGTCCAACGCCTCCTTCAGCGGCTCTTCGGTCTCTCGGCTGCTATCAATGAGCACAGGAGACAAGGTGAGCGAGTCGAAGCCAGACTTGCCATCTATAGCATGGCCGAATGGAATTAGCGTTGGCTGTAATTTGATGTCGGAGCGGAATGGTGCTGTGGGTTCCTTTATATCGCGCAAACGATCGAACGGTAGGTGGGCAACCCAGTACTCCCCTGAACGAGACCAGCTGTATGTCGGCGACGCCCCCCCGCAAACACGATGGAGGCTGCTCTGCACATCCACAGGCGGGGTCTTCTGTGCCTCCAAGACCT
Organism: Porospora cf. gigantea B; assembly: GCF_019968985.1. Taxonomy (NCBI): domain Eukaryota; phylum Apicomplexa; class Conoidasida; order Eugregarinorida; family Porosporidae; genus Porospora; species Porospora cf. gigantea B. The sequence goes on along the minus strand of NW_027178878.1, from coordinate 24,956 downwards.
GTCTCATGCTCTTTCCGAGGGCCTGCCCCAACTTGGATCCGTCATGAACACAGACCTGCTTGTCAAAGGCATGTGCTAGCGAATTGTTTTCCGCGCGGGACCACAGCGAGAAGAGCACAGGATATGCCTCTGCAAAGCTGGGAGAAGCTGAGGCGACGTCGCAGGTCTGGAAGAATTGCCCTTCACTGGTTACCAGGTAGGTGAACATGCCGACGACGGCAAACACTGTCTGCTCCACCTTCTGCCTTTTCTTATCTTTTGAGAGGAACCACACCATCAAAGGCAGCCGGATGTTCATATGAGGGTCGCACGACCCATACTGGTTTAGCCAGGGAGGTCGACCCACATCCAGACGTGTGAACGATAACGATTTGAGGTTGCTCGTGCTTCCGCTAGGTTCCATGAGTCGTATTTGCGATTCCGACATTCTGACGCCTGTGACTGTAGGGAATGGAATGTGAAACGCTGAAGTGCTGGATCTGTCGAATGGCTCCACTGGCGCTACGAACTTGCTGAGGAACGGGTTCAATGAGACGTGGAAGTCATGGTGTATTTCCGCGGCGGCGTGCTCGCCAATCAGCTCCAGGTCGTTGACGTAGCAAATCTTTCCGTCTTCCACAGAGTGGATATACTTTGAATCGGGTCGTGAGCTATCTTCAGAGAATAAAATCGGGGTGTTCCGATCTCGGAGCGCGAGTTTGTCTTTGTTTTGGGAGATACCTCCTAGCCTTGCGACGTCTTGCTGGAATGCAGCAGCCACATCTTCTGCAACGCTCTCGTCTGGGGACAGGTACATCAGCAGCTGAAAGTCCTTGGATGGCTTGGGCAACACCTTCAACTTGTACACGGAACTTAATACATTCACGGCGCTGGCCAGCAACAGGTGCGAGAATTCGGATTCGAGGTGCTTCCCAAGCAACATGATATTTTTGCAACGTTTAAATACGATTTTTGATGCCGTTTAAGGGTTTGCTGAGCTCCAGCTGGTCGCCTATGCAGTAGCTATAGCCTGTCCGCCCTAACCCACACACGTCCCTTGCCTTTTGTATGGCCTCCGCCCTACACCACACACGTCCCATGCCTTCTGTTACAGCGAAGTCTTGACCGACGTGGTAGCGAAATCGTTTTCACGGTGTTATCCACAGGTTGACTCAGCTATCGTCAGCGGCGTTGCTAATTTACGGTATCTACATTGATGTGGCGGTGGTGGCCCCTCCTAGCCCGACTCTTGGTGGCGTCACGGTGGCGAGACGCGGTCTGGGATGCGGTTTCGCGTTGTGATCCCGAGCCCAGCGCCCTTAACTTGACAGTTGACGATTCCGAGGAACACCTGATACAACTAGTTCGGCAGTCCAAGGCACCGATGCATTTGCCGGTGGTTCACCTTCTTCGACACTGGGATGTGTTTGGAAAGAAGGAGCGACTATTGGAGTCGGACGATTTGAAAGCCCAAAGACTGGACGTTTTTGAGGCGAACCAGAAAATAATCAACCTGTCGAAAGGCTCACCTTTCACACTGGGAGAAACTATCTTCATGGACATGTTGGCTGACGAAGTCGAGCGTATGTTCCCAACCAAGAAAAATCGCTCCCATCACGATTCTCACGTCGGTGCCCCTGTGACGCTAGATCGTAATGCTGGAGACTCCACCGCTCTGCCACCCACTCTGGACTGGTCACTGACTGGTTGTGTGGGACCCGTCACGAATCAGGGAAACTGCGGAGCCTGTTATGCACTCGCGTCCACCTCAAGCCATGAGAGCTCTCTGTGCCTTCGGAATCTGCGTCGTCTGTCCAAAGACCTTGACAACAGGCCAGGAGAGACGGTGGAACAACGCTTGATCCGGGCGGACCACCGATCCGCAGTGGTGGATGTCTGGGCTCTCCGCGACCTCGGTGCGCCTGTCTCCCCCTTCCATAGCACAAGTGCACCAGCACAACCGTACAATCAGTCAGAGCACCTCACACTTCTCTCGGCTCAACAGACCGTCGACTGCTCTTCCAACTACGGAAACAGCGGATGTGCTGGTGGCGATTTCCGACCCGCGTTTGAGTACCTGATGAAGCGCCCTCTCTGCTTAGACCAAGACTACAGCTACGCCGAGGCGGACTCGCCATGTCTGGCGTCGTCGTGTGTGAAATCTAACTGGCGCCACTGGATGATGACTGATTTTGGGGTGTGTGTCTAATACCGAATGATTCAGGTCGTTGTCGGAGATGAGGAGGACTTGAAGGCTGTCCTGTTCCACTATGGTCCCCTGGCCGTCGCAATCGAGAGCAATCATCCACATTTCTTCCTATACAAGGGAGGCGTCCTGCAGGATTCCTTCGACTTCCGTTGCGACAGCAATGTTGACCACGCAATGCTCTTGGTTGGGTACGGGACTGAACCAGATGGGACTGACTACTGGCTACTTCGGAACTCATGGAGCACAAAGTGGGGTTATGCAGGCTATGGAAAAGTTCTGCGAGGGTCGGGGAAGACTTATGGTGAGTGCGGTATCCTTGTGGAACCTCATCTGGCTGTTGCCAACTGAGTCGGATATACTAACCGGAAAAACACTAACACCACGTAATACAATGCTCAGTCTTCAGCATTAGCATTTCCTGAGTAATTGGGACTGATGTTGTGGCGAACCTACATGTATCTCATCTCGAGCTGCCTCGGCATGAAATGTGGAGGAGGGCCAGATGAGAGTGTTGACCTCCAGCTGCTCGTGGTGTTGGACAGTTCAGTCAGTATGCATCCGATGTTCGAAAGAGTTCAGGGGCAAATCTTGAACTTGAACACTCGGCTTGGCAAGTCCTACAACAAGTCGAGCTTTGGTTTGGTCTCCTTTACAGATAAAGTTGACACGGGCCACGTGAACGATGTCCACCCCTACAAGCTGGTGGCGCCTTTAGGACTTGACGCCGACGCACTAGCTGTCGCTGTGAACTCTCTGAGGCCCACTCGGAATCAGGACAGCCCCAAGTCGAGTCTGGATGCCTTGATTTGGAGCCTCCGCGACCCCAAAGTTGGGTGGAAGGAGGGCGGAGGCCACCAACGAGTCATAGCGCTGTACACCAACGCTGGCTATAAACTCCACGACGACTGGATCACGCCCCCATTGACGCCATGTGACCCAAACTCCGAGCAAGACCCCGAAACCACCGACTATTGTACCCCTGAACAGGGGTTGCCGTTGTTCAAGCAGTGGCAAGGAATCGTTCTGGTGAACCTGAACGGAGCCGAAGCCGATACGAAGGCTCAATGGGGGACGCTAATAGGGATGTACAACAGATCTGGATTGTCATTCCAGGAATCGGATTTCAAACGCGATATCCTAGCTGTGCTTGAGGAGGAATACTGCCATGCAAGGGCTTTGAAGAAGTGTAAAGAGCTTCTAGACGGTTATAGTATCTGTCAGGAGCACTGTCAGAGATTCATGTTAAAGGAATCAGCGGTTGAGGCTCCTGATGGTTCCTTGAGTTCAGACTTGGATTCAGGGGCTGAAGTCGCTGACATGATCGTCTCCTTAACCTCTTGCATCGAAGACTCCAACTCCACAAAATATCGTCTGATGTTGGGAACGGACGTACCCGTCCCCACTGAAGCCACCACCACAACTGCTGCTGCTGTTGTCACCACCACAACTGCTGCTGCTGTTGTCACCACCACAACTGCTGGAATCGGATCCGGAACTGGAGCTGGAACTGGAACTGGAATTGGAATTGGAACTACTGCCACCGGAGCTAATGATAGCAGCGACCTAAATACTGAGAACCATGGAAGTCATAGCCACGATAGCGACAGCAGCCATGACAGCCACGACAGCAAGGAAAGCGGTGGGAGCGAGTTTCCATCAGACCAATCGACTGAACATGACCGTGGGAAGCATTCTAAAAAGTCCAAGGAGTCCGATAAGTCGAAAAAGTCCAAGAAGTCGAAAAAGTCCAAGAAGTCGAAAAAGTCCAAGAGGTCGAAGGAGTCCAAAACTTCCAAGGAACGCGAAAAGGAGGCGGTATTTCAAGCGATTCTCAGCATTCTCGCCGGCGCAGCCGCGGCAGGCGCTGGAGCTGGAGGCGGAGGTGGAGCTCAAGGAAACCAAGGGGACGGCGGTGGCCTGCGTCTGTAGTGAGATGTCTCGTAATGTTTGACTTGGGCAGCATTAGTCAGTTGTTGTCATCGACCAGTCACCTTAACATCACGTGACTTTTAGGATTTCTTTGTAATAAGGAATGATGTGGTCAGTTGTTTCGTTGTTGATGTTACAGGGAGGCGCAATTGACTGTCCCGAAGGTAGTAAGCGGGTTCATCTGCAGCTGCTAATTGTGCTCGACAGCTCAGCGAGCATGGGTCCCACTTTCGAGAAGGTCAAAGCGCAAATCACAGATCTAGGGAAGAACCTGTCAACTACTTATGCCGAGTCTTCCTTTGGTCTCGTTTCTTTTATAGATAAGAAGGATCCAGATTGGGGGGACTGGACAAAACCAATCCACCCTTACAAACTTGTGGCGCCTTTGGGACTCTCTGCGCCGGAGCTGTCTGCCGCTGTGAACACTCTCACCCCCACTCGGAATCAGGACAACCCCGAGTCGAGTCTGGATGCCTTGATTTGGAGCCTCCGCGACCCCAAAGTTGGGTGGAAGGAGGGCGGAGGCCACCAACGAGTCATGGCGCTGTATACAGACGACCTCTACAAACTCCACGACGACTGGATCACGCCCCCATTGACGCCATGTGACCCAAACTCCGAGCAAGACCCCGAAACCACCGACTACTGCACCCCTGAACAGGGGTTGCCGTTGTTCAAGCAGTGGCAAGGTTTCGTTCTGCTGTACATTCGAGGGCGGGATGAGGTGAAAGCTCAATGGAAGGCACTGACAGACCAATACACGGCGGCGGGTCTTTGGTTCAAGGATTCCAGTTTCCAGAATGATCTGTTAGATGAGCTCAAGAAGCATTACTGCGACACAAAGGTACTCTCTGAGTGTCTCGATGCATTGAAGGAGCTCGAGACGTGTAAGGAGCTCTGCTCGCAGTATCTCACTGAAGAAACAGCTGTGCTTTGTCCTTCTGGTGACATGTCTTCGGACATGACAAATGGCAACGATGTCGCAGATTGCATTCTGGAAACAACCAGCTGCGAGCCGACCGAGCCTCCTTCAACCAACCTAACTTCCCCATCAGATCTCACTGAGCTTACCACCACAATATCAGGCGCGAAGGAACCAAGTGGCCCGCCCGGAGCCAGTGCACATACCGAGCGGTCCACTGGCCCACCAGGAGCCAGTGACGCCACGACTGTACCGGCTACCTCAACGACTACCTCTTCCGAAACTGCGCCGGCAGTTTCCACAACCACGCCAGCACACAGTTCTACAACTATACCGGCAACCTCTTGCACAGCTCTGCCGGCAACCTCTTCCACGGCTCTGCCGGCAACCTCTTCCACAGCTCTGCCAGCAACCTCTTCCACAGCTCTGCCGGCAACCTCCTCCACAACACAGTTCAAGGGAACGGCTGATATGTCCAGCTCCGGGGCGACGAGGGACTTAGACTTCCAGGTGGTGCTCGACATCCTGATGGAGGAGACCTGTGGCCAGATATGCAAAAACGAGTGCGAGCCTCCACCAGAATGTTCAACAGAATGCTAGTGTGTAAAACCCCTGGCTATATTTGGAATTCGTAGATGAAGGTCGATGGCTTGCTTCTGCTGCTTCATCGACTAGAGCTGTCGTTGATCCTCGCGCCCGTCATCCTTGACAAGGCGGCCGTGCAGTTGGGAGCCTCGGCCTGGGCGGCCCCTATATGCGCTTACTTGGTGTCTACGAGATTGGCGATCTTCTTGGTGTCGTGGGTGTACGGCGTTTTGGTTCCCCTGCTGATCGTCTATATCACTGGCTTCACGCACTTCAGATGGCAGAGTATACCTGCCATGCTGAGCCTCTCCGTGACGGCATCGAATGTGTATGCCGACCCTGAATTATACGGCAACGTCCTCCGCGGCTTTTCCCTCTACGCCTTCGCCATTCCCCGCGCTGGAATTTTCCTGTTGTCGCAGCTACTCTCGTGGCTCGTGCAGGTGCCGCAGCTCGCGACGCCTGACGGCCCCTACGGGGTAGGTGTGGACAGTGAGACCTTCGAGGACGGCGGTCTGCAGGTCTCAGTCAACATTTTCTACCCTGTGAGCAAACTAGCTCCCACTGACCTCACATTTCAATATGTGAACGAGTCTAGTGTGCGAGTCATTGGTAAGTCAATGCTTCCTCCTAAGGGAGTTGTACTTGCTTATCAACGCTCTCTTCGTCCGTCCTGTGCCTTGGAAGTGGGTCTCCACCTGCGACCAGTCAACCACCCCTCTCTCCTGTCGCGACTTATCGACGAGCCTGGACAGCTTCTCTACACTCGCCGTTGTCCAGTTTTTGTAACTTGACGGCCGTTGGCGGTTCCGGGTTGATACGGGCGGATTGACCTGCCGCTTAAGGAGGAGAAGGGCGTGGATGGAGCGCACGACGGACGAGGGGATGTTGTTGGCCTCCAGTTGGTTAATAAAGCATCGTAGTTCTGTTTTGCGAAGAGCGATTCCTTTCATAGGCGATTGAATTCTGTGTTATTACTTTTTACAGGTGAGCGCCTCAAGATACCATCTGTTCTCCTGATGTTTCTTCTGGACTCCACGTCCAATGCTTCCCCATACGCCCCTATATCGACTGCAAAACAACATTGGCCCCTGGTGTTACACTCCCATGATATACTATCCACGGCGTCATGTAACGTATCCTACTGTGAGAAGCTATGTGCGGACGGGGCAATTGTCGTGCTGATCAATCATGCAACGCATGACCAGGAGATCCTCCGAACATTCTCCGACAAGAAGACAACTCGGCGACGATTTCTACTCAGCCGACTGCGACAATTGGATTTCGTTCTGGCTGAGCTCCGCAGCCGGTCGGAATCTGCTGGAAGGATGGTGGAGCGACACGTGGACTGGACTACAGTGATGGGCTCTGGAGTTGGTATCGGGGCATCGGCAGTACTGGGTCATTGCATTCGTCAGCTCGCAACCCACCCAAATGCTCCGCCTATCTTCCATGTGCTGTCGCTGGTTTCGCCCTGCCTGGATGGGTTTCTGATGTCAGAGCTGTCTCCAAGGATCTCCAATTCGATGAAGTCCTATTTTACGTTAACTTCTGACAATGAGTCGGCCACGGAAGGTGAGCGGCTTCCTAGTGTGACACTGATCCACATCCCTCAACAAGTTATGGTCATTACGGCGGGCAAGAGCCGACCAGGGGCTGTTGGTAGGTGTTTAAAACGCCGGTGGAGGCCTCCAATTGCCGGAACGGATGACCGACGACGAGCTAGAAACGCCACGATGCTCGTTAGACTACTTTACGTAAGATCTGCATCGTAACTGTCATGCAGATGCGTCCGAAGGCCAGCTTGAATGTCTTTCTCCACATCAACAGAGCCAACACTGCTGATTTGTCGGACTTGGCACTGGTATCGCCGTTCCTGTTCCGGTCACTGGGCCTGACAGGCGCTCGCGAGGCCAACCACACAAACATGTTGGTTGCTCAAGCAGTTAGCAACCTACTGCACCATGAATACCGTCGGAACCTCATCCATCCTGCTGCCCAAAAAACTGCTATCTTGAGTCCTGCCACAGAAACACTCAAGCCGCTTTTGGCGCCGGTCGGAAGCATTCGTCTGCCAGCCAGGCGGGAACTCTCATCGAGCGCTACGGCGGTGCTTTTGGCGCTGGAAATGCTAGATGTCAAGCCCTATCGTCCGGGTCACTCCTCAGAGCAGTGGCGCGCTCATGCCATCGAGCTCTTGGTGACGGCCAACGGACAAGACGAGCCTACCAAGAGCCCGCACGCAAAGCATTACATCACAGAGGGCCTCCTATCCTACATCGACCTGGTAGATGCCAGAGGGATGTCGACTGATCACGGGGCCGAGTACCACCTTCCGGGTTGTATAGACATCAACAAAGTGTGGACTCTAGCGGAGATTTGATGCGATTACTGGTCTTCGTATGCGTCGTCGTCTTCGTAGTGCCGGATCTGGCTCTTGGCCACATCATCCGCGTTCATACCCTCGAAACCGGTACCCCCCTCCGCCAATACTTCGGCGTAGGAGGACACGATCGTCAGCATGTAACAGCTGACACAGATAACGAAAAGGTTGACTAGCGTAACCACAATAATTCGGCGTGTGTCAGCTGTTGTAGGGCTGATGAGGCTTGAGGAGTTCGTCTCGTACGGCCAAAGCATAAGTTTATGCGCCAGCCAATAGTACCACTGAAAAACGATGCCGAAAATGGCTGAACCCTTCATGTAGTTCACAGCGCAGGGTATGAACGCCGCCATTCGGCGGCTGTTGAGAATCACCGACCAGAAGCATGCCACTCCGCAGAAAATCTGGATGACGCTTGTCACTAAGAAGGAGCTGGTGGCAAAGTCCGGAAAGGTCTCCTCCTGGGTTGTTTCCCAAACATTCAGGCCCCCAAGACAGCCGAAGAGAGATCCAATGCAAAGAACCTGCGTCATAACGCGCGTGAGGAGGCCTACCCCGACGCTCAAAGGGAGGAAGAGGCAGCAGTGGGACAGGTCATTCCGCTGCCTCGTAAAACAGCACATCTACACTATGTCTAATGCGCATATCTTTTCGTAAACTTCACTCATCACACAACCATCTCACAGCAGCGCACTCAGCACACAGCAGCGCACACAGCAGCGCACATGGCAGCGCACATGGCAGCGCACATGGCAGCGCACATGGCAGCGCACACGGCACACAGCGCTCATAGCAGCAGCACTCGTAGCAGCAGCACTTATAGCTCACACTCAGTTGGCCGCTCCTCAACGAAATAGCTCACACTCAGTTGGCCGCTCCTCAACGAAAGAGAACGCACTCATACGTCGCAGACTGGTAGGCTGCTCACGTCTACAGTTCAGGTGGAGGAAGCGTCAAACGTCCGCGACCTTTTTTCAAATAAAGGTTAAGCTAATATTGCACATTACGCATCAGTATGCTTATCTTTGCGATCCACCTGTACTCGGGGGTAGAATTCCTTTAGAGTTTCCTTCTTCACCTTCTTGAGCATGTCCTCAGGGAAGGTTCGAAGCAGCTCCCACGCAATGTCCAAAGACTGGAAGATATCTCGCGACTCATATGGCCCTTGGCGCAAAAATCTGTTCTCAAACTTCTCCGTAAACTCCAGATACAGAAGGTCGTCGGCCGATAGCGCCTCCTCACCGACAACTGCCTTCATCGCTCTGGTATCTTGACCTATGGCGTAGTTGGCGTAAAGTTGGTCTGAGATCTGAGGGTGATCGTACCTTGTGAAGCCCTGCCCGATACCAGACTTCATCAGTCGTGACAGAGAGGGCAACACATTGATAGGCGGGTAGATCTGACGATTATGAAGCGACCGATCCACAAAGATTTGCCCCTCGGTAATGTAGCCCGTCAGATCCGGAATGGGATGTGTAATGTCATCGTTGGGCATCGTGAGGATTGGGAACTGAGTGATGGATCCATTGCGGCCATGTACTCGGCCCGCTCTCTCATAGATAGTCGCCAGATCTGTGTACATATAGCCGGGGTACCCTCGGCGCCCCGGGACCTCTTCCCTAGCGGCAGACACCTCTCTGAGGGCGTCGGCGTAAGAGGACATATCCGTCAAAATGACGAAGACGTGCATGTCCTTCTCGTAGGCCAGGTACTCGGCGGTGGTCAGGGCCATACGAGGAGTAATAATCCTTTCTACAGTTGGGTCGTTGGCAAGATTTAGGAAAAGCGCCACGCGTTCCATAGAACCATTCTCCTCGAAATCGCGACGGAAGAAGCGTGCAGTTTCCATATTAACTCCCATGGCTCCGAACACCACCGCGAAATTATCATCGTGCCCATCCTGTGTGTCCTTTCCAGCGACCAACCCTGCTTGGCGGCACATCTGGCTGGCAATCTCATTGTGTGGCAGACCGGCAGCCGAGAACAGAGGCAGCTTCTGTCCGCGGACGACAGAGTTCATAACGTCGATAGCCGAAATTCCCGTCTGAATCATCTCCTTAGGATACGTTCTACAGGCAGGGTTGATACTGGACCCTTCAATGTCGAGGTACTCCTCAGCCAACACTGGGGGACCACGGTCGATAGGCTTGCCAGCGCCGTTGAAAGCGCGGCCGAGCATATCCTCGCTGATCGCCATCTTCAAGGTCTCCCCCGTAAATTCTACGTGAGCCTTCTTGTTATCGATTCCCGTGGTTCCTTCGAATACCTGTACCACGGCCTTCTCACCCCTGACCTCAAGACACTGCCCTTGCCGAATGCTCCCATCAGCCAGGTGGATATTCACGATCTCCGCGTACCTGGGGCACTTCACCTTGTCGAGGATGACAAGGGGTCCCGCAACGCCAGAGACCGTGTTGTAGTCAAGTCGAGGCTTGACGTAGTAGTCACGAGTCGCTGCCTTGACGTTGACGTCAGTGGGAGTGCCAGCCTCGAGAGTAGTTGTCTTCTTCTTTCCCATTGCAATTTAAATATACAAATTGAGAGCACTTAGTACCCCATGAATAACCCCTCACTCCGTAGGCACTCCACAGTCTAACAGACCAAGAAACGAATCGTGACCCCACCCTCAGCCAGAGTCTCGCAGACACCCGATTTACACATTGTACCGTGTGCATTACGTCACCCCACCGAACAAGCAAATGGCCTGGTCCGATTTCTCAGCGCAACACAATATCGTATCCAAATCAGGAGTTTGATGAAAACGGAGCCGTCCAGCAGAGAGCATATTCCGTTGGGGCTCTCCCTACTGGCGTCCGTGTCAAACGCCACAACGGAGTACGAGGCGGCATTCCAAGAGCTAACACGCAGCGCCAACACTAGCGTGAACAGGTCACCTTCGTGAGGTAGAACTCTGGTTACCACAGGTCCAGACTACTCAGCGGTCTGGCGAATCCCCTGACGTGGAGTCAGTTTCAAACCTTGAAGGGGCTTGTGGAGGAGATGGATTGCCCTTCAACGCTGGAGGGCTTGGAACTAACCCGCGAGATTTTTCTGGGGGACCACCCAACTGCTTCTGAGATGTCCTGGTTTCGGTCGGAGTTGGATTCCAGCGTCGTCTCCGCCGTGGAAGATCTGACACGGTTCGAGGCAGGAGGGCCGCTCTCAAGAGAAGTGCTGAATGCCTCCCTGCGAGGAGACCTCACACCTGAAAGGTGCACCCATCTGTTGGCCTGCAGTCAGAGATCCGTGTTTACAAAAATGTTGGAGGTGGAGCAGCAACTATCGTGGAACACTGTATTCGATTGGGCGTGTGGTGAGATGGAGCTCTTCATCAGGTCGAATCCTCCACGGACGGAACTCAAAAAATGTGAGGCTACATTGGCGGCTGAACAGATCTCAGGCAGGCGCTTCCAGTCTTCGCGTTCGGCTGCCTTGGCTTGTTCACGGAGATAGAATCTTCGACGGAGCTAGCGCTTGCGTGGCTTGCCCTTCTCTCTACCCAGGTGGGCTGGCACAGTTCCATACAAGAAGTCTCTCCAGAAATCGGATGGGACGGCTTATTCAGAGTGGGAGAACTGTGAGAATTTCACACAGATAACAGTGGCGGATTTCGACGCTCTGAGGTTTCATGCAAAGCAGAAGAGGCACGCCTCGCTTATGGAGGCACTCTTGATAGCCCGGAATGTGTCTTCAGATGTTTCGCCGATTGGGGACAGTTTACAATGGCATGGTGACTACCAGGTCCCAGATGTGGCTGACTTTCTGCTGGACAACGATCTGCTGCCACTGCTCACTCGCCAGAAGTTTACGCCCAAGTATCTGATCTCCGAGCTAATCACGAGTCAAGTTGATGGATATCGCCGGGTAGCCCTCAAAGCCAAACGATACCGCCGAAAAACACTCCACAACATCCGAGTTGTCCTTAGACAAACTACGACCTCGGCCGTGGAGCTCGGACTGGTCAATCTATCGAAGGCCGAGCTCTCTGAGACATCGAAATCCCTACGCGGGAATGACCCCCTGCCCTGTGGAAAGCTGACGAAGTTGGGTCCTGTCATGCCACTATGTGTGCGAGATGTGCTTTACGGCGTGCCGCAAAAGACTTTGCCTTCCCCTTTGCGGTCCCTAATTGAGAGAGCGGCACAACTCAGCGAGTTATGCCAACGCATAATACAGGCTGTTATTCTGGTTGTTGCCGGCACTGAGAATTCGAATCTATTGGCTAACATAAACGACGCACAGCGATCGTTCACAGACAGGGCCATCATGTCTTTGCGGGGACCGCACCTGAATTGGAGTGACGCTGACGTCAAGGAAGCGCTACAATTGAGCAAGCGACTGGGTTCACGAACTCGCCAACGTCAGGCTTCAACCTCCGTGCCGAGGGAGACAACTCCAATCTCGACAACTACAAACTCGACACCGATAAACTCAACAACACCAGCACAAACAACGCGTTCTTCCGACTCTCCCCCTCTGCCCTTACAACCCTTGCGACAACTGCAGAGGTTGCGGATTGCCACAGGAACGTCCCTGCCTTTCGCATCTGACGATCTGCCGCTGGGTTGTTTGTATATTGCACATTTTAGGAGTTCATAAGATGCGAATTGAACCCACTGAAGTTGGATTTTTCCCAGTGATACTATGCGTACCACCATTTGAAAGTCTCCGCTCGCAAGCTCTAACGGAGGATTCACTCGACCCACCTCTCGTGGCGACATTCTTGACCGAGTTGCGCCCGCTGAATGCAATACCGGCACCTGCAGCCGGCACCTTCGAAAGGCGGCTGTACGACGACCTTCTGTGCGTGTACCCTCCCTCCACGTACGCACCACTGTCGACAGGTCAGCTCGATCGACTATTGGAGGAGGTCAAGGCCGCAATGCATCCCTCCAGAGAAAACGAATTCCATCGACCGTGCATTCAGTTCCTGTCGGCTTTAACACGGCACGGTATGACACCGTCCATGGCCAGTCAAATTGTAGAGTCCGACCTAGCATACATGGTGCCCCCCGGATTATTTTTCATTGCCCAGGAGTCAGGCGTCGTCAGAAGCTTCATTCCTATCTTGTCATTGGCGTTGCAATCGGCGCTCGTCCACCGCAATTCTAAGACGATCGAGAATTGCGTCAGCAAGTACTGCCTCCCGGCTGCTCGGTGGTTGGTAGCTGCCCCTGACACGATGGAAATGGCGTCCATGGCAAGCACCTTCAGAATCATTGCAACTGCGATGTGTCGATATCGAACCACTTCCGTCCTTGTCGATGTGTCACTTTGGTGGGTCGCAGCTTTGATAGTCATTCTCGGCGAACCTTCAGTGCCCCTTCTACGCAGCGGGACCGCAGTCCAGATGGATGAATCCTCGCGCAGAAAGTTGGGGCTGTCCTTTTTTCGGGTCGCACTGGTTCAGCTTTCATTGGCTGCACAGGGTGCCGCACTGAAACCCGACCCCGCTGGGGCCTGGATCGGACTAGCCCTCCTCGGAGTGAGCGCAACTAAAGCACCTGAGCTGAGTAGTCTCCCGACACCGATCAAACTGGACTTGGATCAGGGATTCTTACTGTCCAGGAAGCGCCGGAGAACTCTGCAACAGTCTTCTCCTGGTAAACAATTCTCCTGCATGGCGGTGTCCGGTGTGATGATGCCCAAAACAACTCCGTTGACGACAGACTCTACGGTCTTTGAGGCCTTCACGACCAAAGTTTCTGACCAACGTCACGAAAATGGAGTCCTTTGCAACCTTCTCGCTCTGCTCTCGCGAAAACAAAATCCCCCAACGACAGTGGACCCTACCGAGGAGGCGCGCCTACTTGACGATGTACGAACTGGAAGCTCTTTTCTGAGCGTACTGATTTCAGATGCGGCTGAAGACTATTCGCTTCCGAAGGACATTCGCGACTACCTTCAGATGGCAGATCCAATAGCCTCAGAGAATGCTTATTGGGAGCAACTCGCAGCAAACCAAATCTCGGAGCTGGACTCGACTGCGGCCCTGCTGACGCTACCTATCGATGGTGGGAATGGATGGCAGAAGCGGGCGCGCCTTCTGCTTTTAGTGTCCGTCATTGCCGTCATGTCCGACGCTCGAGAATTGTTCGAATCAACCATCAGCCTCTTCCCCTCAATCTCATTCCGTGACTGGACGAAGTCGTTGGATTTTCTGGTTGTGTGCGCTACTTGTATTAGATGTCACCCACAACGCGGTTCCAGTGTGATACACAAGGCCTTGGAGGAATGCATACAGCTTCCGATGCCTCTACATCAGCTCCCCTGGCTCACTAATTACCCTCCACCTTTGTTCCTCATTCCTGCGGCGAAACTTGCAAGTAGTCTTCTGAATTTGACAGCTGTTATGATGGACTGCGCTGGGAGGTGGATTGAGAAAACGAAGGCCAGGTCGTTGGTTGCGCAACACGCAGAAGCCGTCCGGGCGATGGCACGCTGCTGCGGATGCCTCACAGAGACCCCTGTCAGGCCGCTGTGCACTGAACCCATCAAAGAATCCCATGTCGAGGCAGAAGAAGAGCACGTCGACTCAAAATCTGAACCACGCATCTACGTAGCTAAGCCCTCCAATTTGAGTCCCTTTACGGCAAGGTTACCATGTCACCCTGTCCAGAGAATGAGTCCTCTGCCGATGATGTCACTGGAGCTGAGCATTGGCCAGATGGATATTTATGCGAATTGGAGGTCGACATGAATACCGAATCTCAATTGACCTTCTCAGCCCTATTTCATGTCAAGGTTGGGGATCCAGTATTGACCGACCGCGCGACACCCTTCCCCAACCCATAGTTAACCCCCTACCCCCTTACAGGCCCTCTCTCCCTCCCCGTCTTCTGGGAGATGTTGTCGAGCCGACGCCAAACTTGGTCATCCCTGATAAGCCTGGCCAGGATATGGGAGTGATGTTCAAGCGGCTGTTGTTGGGTCCGCTTGTGCTGAAGCCTGACCGGTGGGCAGTCATCCCTCGGTTCAAACTGGAGTGCTGCTCTGTGTGGTGCCCTCGCTATTTCCGCAAAGATGATGCTTTGCTGGGACTCATGCACTCAATGTTAGGTCAAGGTGGCCTGCCTCGGTTTACTTGTTCCCGAATTGTTGTCAGTTTGGGGCAATCTGATCATCCTCACACCACCTCCCGAAGCACTACTCAAACGGAGCCCACTCTCATAATAGCTGAACTTCTGTTCGACGGTTCAGTTCGTCGGCGTATCTTCGGAATGCTCTCTCCAGGCTCATTCTCTGCGGCGTTCACCGAAGACATAGAGTGGTTTGTGTCGCGAGTTCTTCAGTTTCCAACGTTAGTTGAGAAGGTGCTGGATCCGGACTGGATGAACGTCAGGCCCAAACCCCAGCGGATGCAACTGTTATCGTCAGGGTGCTTTCATGCGCTACTAACTCTCTTTGAGTCCTCGAAACATCTGCCTTTACTTCCTATGTGGCTGCTTCGACGGATATTTAAGCACATCGAGACCATATCAAAGGTTGAAATCTTAACAGAAACACTGGTGTGCGACTACAGCAGCAACGTCATTCCGAAGAGGCAAGAATTCGACTTCAGCTCCAAATACGGGCTCGGCCTGACGGATGGAGCCAGCGTCGACAACATCTTCTGGACCGGAGTTGCCCCTGAGGCCCAAACCTACCGAGGGCTGACGGACCTCCAGGTAAACCGACTCTTTCTCCTCTATGCGCATTTCCTCTTAAGCTACCCCGAGGAGTACTCTCTCCGCATGCCCCGGTCCAGACTCAAGTTCCCCTACTTTGAGCAATCATTCGCTGAGCAGCTATCGAAGGAAATAAACGGCAGCAAAGAGCTGATTCGAACTTGGCTGGAAGTTATTGCACTGCTAATCAAGCGGACGCCATCGATTTTCAAACTGGTGGAGAGCCAGCCAACCGACTCTGTCTAACTGGTGGAGAGCCTGCCAGCCGTGTCTAACTGATTATTTTTTAGTAATAGTAGTGAATACTGATGAGTGTGTGTAAGGCGTCTCACGACTGGGCAGCCTGCTGCTTCTGCGTCCCTTTGGCTGCGTTTATCATAGTGACAGGCTTGCTGATCCTGTTGAAAGGTGAGATGCTGCTTTTTGTGACTATCAGGCCTGTTCGATGTCATGATAGTCTGTTGCTTGAGGAAGTTTCCCCAGTTCACGTCAGTTATCGAACTTTTGCATTCCGGTTGGGAGATCTCGTTTGGTATTCTTCTTCTGTACGTTCTTCAAAAGAAGTGCCCTCACTGGGCCAACTTCTGCAATATCATGGGACGGATGTTCCTCTGCTTCTCATTGTTCGTATTCACCATGGATACCATGAGCCGTGTGGCATCTGATGTGCTCATTGACGACAGCACAACTCCCTCTCCGACCACTGCCCCAACTCACGCAACTCACATTTTGCGCGACGTGCTATGGTCTGGCGTTTTTCCTGAATCTTCCGACAAGCGAGAGATCGGCGGGTTGGACGACGTCAGTTGCGGTTTTGGCGAACAAGAATTCCGGACGCTCTACGCCATTTGGTTTACGTTGTACCTCGTTACTTTCTTACGTGAGCGGATTCGAGGGAGCCAATGCAGTGATGTGTTTCTTTTTTCATTCCATTGTGTCACTACGGTACATCTACAGCCAAGGTGGGACCGGATGGGAGCGAATGACATACCAGGAGCTGAAGGAGGAGCGAGACATGTGGGCAGACGTTGCGTCGAATTCCACGTCCTGCGCCTAATACGAAACGTACGGTCGCCCGGTGACAATGATTTTGATATTACGGTGAAAGGTGAAAATGCTATTGATAATCCCGTTTGTCGCTTGGTCGGGTCAATGCCTCTTCGGTCCTGATGGATCCAGAGCTCTACTTCCCCACGCCGCTCGTCATGCGATGGGAGTGTCCCCCGCTCGAGAGCCCAAGCCACATCGAACTCGTGGAGTGGTTCGGGACACACCAGCCACTCCGATGCTCGGCGAACTGCTTCGAAATGTCACCAAGACGCTCTGTTCGATCGCCGGCCCATCGATTCCTCCACTGTACTTCAAACGACCTAGTCTCGCGACCTCCGGAAACTGGACTCTATCCCTAGACGTCAACTACTCGGCGAGGATTACCACCATCAAGCAGGTCGACTTCGTCGCCGGAAGGGTGTCGCTCATTGTTGAGGAGGAATTGTCCTGGTACGATCCGCGTCTGACCTACGATATTGATCATAAGGAGTGGGAAAGCAACCGATGCTTGCAAATGACGACAAATGAGTTCAGTGGCGGACTAATCTGGCTTCCCGAGCTGCATGTTACAAACCATGCCTACGACTACTATCACGAAACTCACACCTCGATATTCCCCGCCTGCGTATACAGCGAAACCTACGCAAAACGTGAAGGGGTCAATGTCCGCTGGTCTAAACTAACTCCTAGAGTTTTCTCGTGCCTGTTGCTATTCGATGCATTCCCCTTCGACAAGCAGTTTTGCGAAATGCGGTTGGCGATAATCGGCGGTAACAACCACATGCACTTGGTGCCTCTCAGCCTCAATGGCACCGACTACAAGGATTCCTCCTTCAAGTTGAAGTTCCTGCTGATTGATGATTCGCCTCAATCGCTCTCCATATTGCTAGAGCTCGCTCGCCGCCCAGAGTTCCACGTCAATTATTTCTTCCTACCTATGGCTCTGACAGGTGCCATGGCCTACTTCTCATTCTGGGTACATTTCGTTTACAACGATCGAATCTCATACTGTCTGACGTTGCTTTGGGCACTGTACACTATTGTAGCTCGCACGTCAGAGTATCGGCCTGAGATGGCTCGAGATACATGGTTTGACGCCTACCAAGGTATCCTCTTGCTGTTCGCTGCAGCTCCTGCCTTTGAGGCGCTCCTCGTTGTGGGAGTCAAACACCGAATAGACCGACACAACGCTACCCAGGCCACACGCTACTTAAACCGGCGCAAATTCCTCCAACGGGTGGCCTTTCTGGCCGCGGAGCATTACTCCAGAACAGGCCACAAACCGGCAGTGGAACATGCCTTCGGTCCGATGACTAAAGACTTAACGCGTGTGTGTTCCGACCCCTCTGTCCTCATGGACGCACACAGCAGGGAACGGGTGGTAGAGGCTGCCCTGCCACCACCAATGGAGAGAGACTCGCTGGCACTCTGTAGGAAGATAGACGCTTTCTTCATGCTGTGTTTCCCAGGGTTGCTGTTCGCCGAGACCGCCTTTCTCATTGGGGAAATAACTGATGTTGGTGTGGAATCTGACATCGGTTACATGACCAGGTCAGGGTACATTCTCGCGTTGAGCATGCTACTGATGGTAGCTTCCCTGTGGTTTCTCGGGTGCGCGCTGTACATGTTGGATGCAACGGGTAAGATGGACAGCGAAGCTGATTGGCTGAATTCCTTCTCAAAGATAATGCATCAGCACCGATTGGAATCACGTTTGAGGGCCTTGAGATCTAGCTCCTCTTCCAACATCTGAACGGCATCGACAGCCTCCTTAGCGGCACCGAAAGCACAGTGGATGCTAGAACCGGGCCGTAGTCTCGAGAATCCACAGACGCTTCATTGTTGTCCCCTTGCAGCCATATCCTGCCTTCATTCAACACAACCTCCCTTGCTAGGCAATCAGCGTTTGTATGGCCGAGGTACTGCCTCACAAATCCGTCCAAGCCCACCACTTGCACTCGGTCAGCCGATACGAACAATGTGTCCCCAGGCATGCCTATCAGTCGTTTGCACACGCGTTTAGAGGGCTCGTTAGGGTTCTTAGCCACCACAATAGAGTTTCTGGATGGGAGCGACTTCACTCGCCGACACAAATAGACTTCCCCCTTGCCCTCGATTTCAGGTTGCATGCTGGAGCCAACTGCTTGGCAGAGAGAGTACTTGTGAAAGAAGGCAACCGCAGGAAGCAACACTGTAGCCGACTTGGCCACTTTAGAGAACATCGAAGTCGAAGTCTTGAATTTTACGCAAGTAGCACACAGAGCCACTCAAACGAAATTCATCCCCAACACCATATCCTCCTCTTCTGTAGCCCGAATCAGCTCACGGTGCAGATCCAGTTTCTCCTGAAGGCACAGCGCCTTCTCTTGGCGTATCTTCAACTCTCGTTCGTCGGAATGGAGACAGAGTTCAACCTGGCTTAGACGGTCTAGGGATTCCGCGAGATCATCTGCCTCCATGGCGTGTCTTCTTTCCACGTCGCGTTTCTCGGCCTCAAGAAGTCGAACCTTGCAGGCCCACTCTTGGCGCTCAGCCGACAAGGACTGCTTCAGCGCACGCACCTCCTCCTGAAGGCCGCTTAATTTGTTGCGTGCCGCCAACAATTCGTCCTCGTCCACTGAAACTACAGTGGCGGGCAGATTCACTAGATCCGGGCAGCTTCGTAGTTTTGCTTGTAGATCCGCCGCTTGACTCTCAAGCATTTCTTTTTGACGACGTTTTAGTTGTAGGTCAGACACCTGTTGTTTGACACGCGATTCTAGCAGAGGCCGAATCTGGCTGCCTCTGAGGGCTTCACTCAGGTGTTGGGAGACCACCGTCAACGCCTCCTCCCAGCCGCCTTCAGATCCGTCGAAGCTCGCAATTGCTTCGCTGATCCATCGTTGTATTTCGAGATCAGACATTATTATTTCGTTTCATCGAAACTTGAAAAACCATAGAGCAATTAGGCCCACTGCCAGCAGCAGTACACCCGCTGCGATCTGCATCTGCAGCGCAGTCATGGTAAATTTGGAAGTCTGTGGCGATTCTGCTGGTGCGTTTTTCTGCGCCTTTTCAGCAGCAGGAGCTGCACCGGCAGCTGAGGCGGCAGCTGGAGCGGCAGCTTGAGAGGCAGCTTGTGAGGCAGCTGGGACTGCAGCTGGAGCGGCAGCTTGAGAGGCAACTGGAGCAGCCTGCGGTGCCACAGCAGGCGGAGTCTGCTCCGGAGGATCATCGGCCTGTGGTGGCTCTGTGACGTCTTCAGCAGCCTCTTCGGCGTTGCTTTCGGCCTGCTCACGACGCACCTCCGCATCTGCATTGGCATTTGCTGGCGCATTGGCCGCCTCAGGACTTCCTGGAGCTCCCTGTTTCGGAAGGGAACTCTCAGGAGGGGGTTTATTTCCTCCGGGCACTGCACTGTCTGGTGGAGCTTCGCCCGCTACCGGTAGAGAATCTGGAGGTCCCTTTTCCGCGGGCAGGGGGGGCTCTCCTGGGGCTGGGGTCGCTGCTATTTGGGAAGCGCCGGCGTCCATTGCATCCTGGGCGGGATTTGGAACGTCCTCGGGGTCTGTGTCTGCTACCTGATTTGGCAACTGGCTCACTTTCTTTTGCTGGAGCTTTGCTGCCTGATTTCGCAGGAGCTTTGCTGCCTGATTTCGCTGGAGCTTTGGTGCCTGATTTCGCTTGAGCGCCTGGAGCTGCAGTGGAGGAAGAGGCATCATCTTCCAAATAGGTAGCATCCCCTTCGAACGGTTGGACGGACTCCCCAAAAGTGTCTAGGTTGCCCCACACTGCCACACCTACCAGGCGTGAGTAGACGCATCCGCAGGTACCCTTCTGGTTGAGGTCTTACTCTGGCTGTGACCGCATTAATGGATGAGTCGAAAGTGTGATGCGACGCCATTGCCGCGTCAGGCAAGTCGTTGCTGTCTGCTCTGCCAACCGAATTCAGCCTGGAGCTTCCCGCAACTACCGAAAGTGTCAACCACATGGATGAGTGCCAGATAAATGCCGGCGATCAGGAGGAATTGCCCAAATTCCGTCATGAGCGACCTGAGCTCTGCTGGTTTGCCTGTGGACCGAACAGTGGAGATCGGACTCCTTACGCTAAACGTCACGGAAGCACACCTGAAGGAGATATGCCAGTGTTTTGGTGTGGTGGAAGAGGTGCGATTTGGATCTGGGGCGCCCGTAAGAGGACATCCCTGCCAAAAGGCCTACGTGTCGTTTGAATGCATATCTGGGTCAAAGGAGACGCGTCGAAGGCTGAATCGCGGTTTCATCGATGGTCAAGAGGTCGTGGTGGCAGATTTATCGCCTCTGGATGAGATACAGGATCGGAGATCCGGCTCTGAATCCTCACGGAAGGGACGTCGACGCCGATTACGAAGTAGTTCAGATGAATAATACTGAGATGTTCTTTCAGCAAAAGGTCCACAAGACCTCCACCGAGGAGGTAGTTTTATGTTCGCACTCTGCCAGAGACGGATTGCACGGATGGAGACCCATGTCAGTTGACATTTGAACAAATGCATCAATCCTCCATGGCTTGAATGTCGTTCGCTTGCTTTTCCATTTGCGTGGCGAGCTGCGTCATACCGGCTGTAAATGCCTACGTCGTTAAGTTTCTTCGCTGTTTCTTTCTCGACATCGCACTCTTCCACTTTGGTGCCGGTTTCAATCTTCTCCTGAACGGTCTTGGCTGCTGTCGGGGCGGGAATTTCGGCAGGTGGAGTCTCGGAAGGTGCTTCAGAGGGTGCTTCAGAGGGTGCTTCAGAGGGTGCTTCAGCGGGTGCTTCAGCGGGTTCAGAGGGAGCTTCAGAGGGCACTTCTTCTGAGGCTGGAGGCTCGGGCTCCACCACCGCTGGCGGCTCTGTAGCAGTATCGGCCTCCACAACGGCCTTCTCTGCCTCTTCCACGGCCTCCTCAGCAGGAGATTCACTTGGAGCTTCCGTCGGGGCGGCTGTAACTTCCTCTTCACGCACCTCCTCTGCTACTCACACTCCCATTTGTCCCACGTATTTCGTCCACGGCTTGTTGAGCCTCCTCCTCCTGTTCCTGGACGTCTTCAACTTTGGTTTGCTCCACAACCTCGTCAGTGGCGTCCTCAGCGACCTTTTCTTGCTCCTTATCGGCAACATCTTGGAGTATCGCCTGCGGTGCGTCGTCGGTCACCTTCTCTTCCAGCGCTTCCTGTGCAGCGTCATCCTTGACTTCTTCTACAAGCAGTTCCTTTTCTGCCTCCTCTTCCTTCTTTTGGTCTTGCATCATCAACTGCGGCGCGATCACAGCTGATGCTTTCTCCTGCACCGGCGGAGCTGACACACTTGCCGCACTTGCCGCCCCACCGCCTCCAGACGGGAACGGAATGGGAATTATCATAGGACTCTGCTGGCATGGTGCGGGCTGTGGCGCCAGCACCGTGTGGTGGTGGCAGTGGTGGTGGCAGCACCGAGCACTCGCCTGCAGTATGAGAGCGAAAACTATTGTACACATACACATTTACCTTAAAAGTCAAAATGGACCGATGCCCTCTGTCCCGACACCAGCTTGTAAGCTGGGTCAATGAAGAGTTCAAGGTCAGCATATCCAAGGTGGAACAGTGTGGGACTGGCGCGGTGTTCTGTTTGATATTCGATTCTGTTATAGGTAACGTACGAATGTCCCGTGTAAACTGGGGGGCAAGACAGGAGTACGAGTACATCGATAACTTTCGTCTACTACAGTGCGCTCTGACTGATGCCGGTGTGCAGAAGAAGCTAGACATCGACACTCTGGTTAGGTGTCGCTGTCAAAACAACCTGGAGCTGTTGCAATGGGCCTACAACTTTTATGAGCGCAGTGGCGGAATGCCCGACGTATACGATCCGGTGCATACCCGAGAAATGGGTACATGTCGGGGACCTTGGCCCCTACACTTCCGCACCTGGGGACAAAAATCACGCGGCGAGAATCTTCCTCCAAGTCGACGCGACAAGAAACCCAAAGAGGACGACATCGCGAGTACTTTCAAAGACGAAAGAGACTATTACTATGGTGTCCTGAGGCAGGTCGAGGTATTTTGTCAAGAGAACATTGCTGAGGGGAGGACGCTCGTAGAGGCGCAGGCCGTCCTGGGTCTGTTGTATGAGGAGGGCGAGCAGTAATCAGTGAGGAGTAAACAATGAAGTTAAACATTGTCAGTTAGGACATTAAATCTTGGAGTTTGGCAATGTGTTATGACGAATTTAATGCGTGCAGATTTACACCAGCAACAAAGATGGGAAGCTGAATTCTTGCAAGCCTTAAACCCGACGATTGTCGATGTCCGTGCGCCAACAGAACCATCGCAGAAGGAGGTGGTGAATGAGCAGGTGGTTGATGAGCCGACAGCTGATCGGCCGCCCCCTCGGGCTCTCGTCTTTCAGAGATCTGTAGCGAGTCTCAAGAGCGTTTTGAAGTCTGAGACCATGAGCGCCTTGAAGTCGGAAACCATCAGCAATCGCATTGCTCCCGAAATACGCCGTGCCTTCACAGAGAACATGCGAAATACTCTTGCTGAGGTCGACGATACGTCTTCGCCTCCAACGCGGCGGTCTACGTTTGCAGCGCCGCCAGCCTCCTTGTTTGACGACGAAGATCTGACCGACGTTCGCCGAGGTTTGTTCTCTCAAACGCTGGACATGGTGAAGAATGCGTACAAAAATAGAGACGACTTGATATACCAAGCCACAACCAAGGTAGAGGCCATGTGTAACAAATGGAGCCCTAACCAAGATGGGTCCGACACGAGCAAAGAAGAGTCACTGACTGATGTTTTTAACGCGTATGTGAAGGCTCCTGGAAGCTACATCGTCCTTGGCGGATCGCGCAATACCAGCGTCAGCGAGAGAAAATGCTTCTCGTCCTTCCTCGGGTCTGTAGGGCGCGGTTTCGAGACGTGGCCGCCTGGCTTTGCAATCGAGCGGATGGTGGAAAACGTGGCGGTGGTATCGCGGCCGTTGGATCCCCTTCGGAGCATGCTGACAGGTCAGGGATTCGCCCTCACTGCGGATCAGGTGTTCGTAATCAGCACTGGAATCTCCCCCTTGGTCCCTTTCCTGACGGTGAGTGGCATAGCCACAGGCCGCGGCCCTCAACGCCATCTGATTGCCGACACCGTGGCGGTTCTTTTCACTCGCTTTTTCCTCCGAAACGCGCAAGCCTACCTTTCGAAGTTAACAGACGAGTGCCCTTCAGAGGACTCGCGCTTCCCTGCAGGCGCCGTTCGATTGAAGGACATTCGGTATGTGGTCCAGTCCGCCGTCCTCGACGTCAGCCACGCTTTGGGTCATAGTGTTGATGAAGACTGCCTGTTACGTAGTGGGTCGTCGCTGGTGGCTTGTGTGAGTCTGCTGGATGAGGGGGGAACTGTGATTCGGTCAGTAGTGTGTCACATAGGAGACACTCGGGCTGTCTGCCTCACCCCGTGTGGCTCTGAGAGTCCCGTGACGACGAAAGCAGATGTTCCGCGATATGTCGTTGACTGGCAAAACGAGGAGCATTTATTGGGGACCAACATTGAGGAACGAAAGAGAGTGCTCACCGCCTGCATTCGAGAAAAACAACAGGAAGTATGGATGGTGAGGCAGAAGGAGACTGACATGTCTCTTCTGACCAAGCACATGAGGCTGGTGAAAGGCATCTGGGACGAGCACCCTGTGGACCTCTCCCAGCCGGACGCTGGAAAGCAGGACGAGCTCGAGGCTTCTCCCGTGGGCGACGATGAAGACGTCATGGCCAGCATTTATAGGGGCTTCCCGCTATCCAGAGGGCTGGGGTTTCAGGCGTTCACTCCCTTTGGATTGTTGCCGTATCCCGAGTTCACAGAGGTTCCCCGCCGTAAGAAGCGTCGTTGCTCCACGATCGCACCGGAGTTCCTGGTACTCAGCTCAGCGCCAATGGCTATGGTGGCCACGGCCGAGGAAATTTCTGACGGTCTCGTAGAGGGCCTCTTTCTGCAGAAGCACTCGCTGCAGAAATCAGCAGACGAGCTGTGGCACAGAGGAAGACAAAAGTTGTTGCTGCGCCACCCTGAGCTGGTGGGATGTGACCTATCTATTCTTGTTGTTCTTGTGTGATGCCAACCGAAACGGAGTGTTGAACGTGGTGGAGAGAACCAAGTGTGGGGTGTCACATGCGCAATTCCAGGATTGAATAATCGTAAATTCAGAGTCGCTATGGGTGTTTTCTTCTCTAAGATCTTTCAGAAGCTCATCGCCAAGGAGCCTATGA